>NC_069504.1:1052529151-1052829151 GCF_027579735.1 Bombina bombina
GACGGAACAAGGGCAAGGGTTTTACTCGAATCTGTTTGTGGTTCCCAAGAAAGAGGGAACCTTCAGACCAATCTTGGACCTAAAAATCTTAAACAAATTCCTAAGAGTTCCATCATTCAAAATGGAAACTATTCGAACCATCCTACCCATGATCCAAGAGGGTCAATACATGACCACAGTAGACTTAAAGGATGCCTACCTTCATATACCGATTCACAAAGATCATTATCGGTACCTAAGATTTGCCTTTCTAGACGGGCATTACCAGTTTGTAGCTCTTCCCTTCGGGTTGGCTACGGCCCCGAGAATCTTTACAAAGGTTCTGGGCTCACTTCTGGCGGTTCTAAGACCGCGAGGCATAGCGGTGGCTCCGTATCTAGACGACATCCTGATACAGGCATCAAGCTTTCAAAGGGCCAAGTCTCATACAGAGATAGTTCTGGCATTTCTGAGGTCGCATGGGTGGAAGGTGAACGTGGAAAAGAGTTCTCTATCACCACTCACAAGAGTCTCCTTCCTAGGGACTCTTATAGATTCTGTAGAGATGAAAATTTACCTGACGGAGTCCAGGTTATCAAAACTTCTCAATGCTTGCAGTGTCCTTCATTCCATTCCACACCCGTCAGTGGCTCAGTGCATGGAAGTAATCGGCTTAATGGTAGCGGCAATGGACATAGTGCCATTTGCGCGCCTGCATCTCAGACCGCTGCAATTATGCATGCTAAGTCAGTGGAATGGGGATTACTCAGATTTGTCCCCCCTACTAAAACTGGATCAAGAGACCAGAGTTTCTCTTCTCTGGTGGCTTTCTCGGGTCCATCTGTCCATGGGTATGACCTTTCGCAGGCCAGATTGGACGATTGTAACAACAGATGCCAGCCTTCTAGGTTGGGGCGCAGTCTGGAACTCCCTGAAGGCTCAGGGATCATGGACTCAGGAGGAGAAACTCCTCCCAATAAATATTCTAGAGTTAAGAGCAATATTCAATGCTCTTCTAGCTTGGCCTCAGTTAGCAACACTGAGGTTCATCAGATTCCAGTCGGACAACATCACGACTGTGGCTTACATCAACCATCAAGGGGGAACCAGGAGTTCCCTAGCGATGTTAGAAGTCTCAAAGATAATTCGCTGGGCAGAGTCTCACTCTTGCCACCTGTCAGCGATCCACATCCCAGGCGTACAGAACTGGGAGGCGGATTTTCTAAGTCGTCAGACTTTTCATCCGGGGGAGTGGGAACTCCATCCGGAGGTGTTTACTCAACTGGTCCATCGTTGGGGCAAACCAAAACTGGATCTCATGGCGTCTCGCCAGAACGCCAAGCTTCCTTGTTACGGATCCAGGTCCAGGGACCCGGGAGCGGTGCTGATAGATGCTCTGACAGCCCCTTGGGTCTTCAACATGGCTTATGTGTTTCCACCATTCCCGATGCTTCCTCGACTGATTGCCAGGATCAAACAGGAAAGGGCATTGGTGATTCTGATAGCGCCTGCGTGGCCACGCAGGACCTGGTATGCAGACCTAGTGGACATGTCGTCCTGTCCACCATGGTCTCTGCCTCTGAGGCAGGACCTTCTAATTCAGGGTCCTTTCAATCATCCAAATCTAATTTCTCTGAGACTGACTGCATGGAGATTGAACGCTTGATTCTATCAAAGCGTGGCTTCTCGGAGTCGGTTATTGATACCTTAATACAGGCTCGGAAACCTGTTACCAGAAAAATTTACCATAAGATATGGCGTAAATATTTATACTGGTGTGAATCCAAGAGTTACTCATGGAGTAAGGTTAGGATTCCTAGGATATTGTCTTTTCTACAAGAGGGTTTAGAAAAGGGCTTATCTGCTAGTTCGTTAAAGGGACAGATTTCTGCTCTGTCTATTCTTCTACACAAACGTCTGGCAGAAGTTCCAGACGTTCAGGCCTTTTGTCAGGCTTTGGCTAGGATTAGGCCTGTGTTTAAGACTGTTGCTCCGCCGTGGAGTTTAAACTTAGTTCTTAAAGTTCTTCAAGGTGTTCCGTTTGAACCCCTTCATTCCATTGATATTAAGCTGTTATCTTGGAAAGTTCTGTTTTTGATGGCTATTTCCTCGGCTCGAAGAGTCTCTGAGTTATCTGCCTTACATTGTGATTCTCCTTATCTGATTTTCCATTCAGACAAGGTAGTTCTGCGTACTAAACCTGGGTTCTTACCTAAGGTAGTTTCTAACAGGAATATCAATCAAGAGATTGTTGTTCCATCACTGTGTCCTAACCCTTCTTCAAAGAAGGAACGACTCTTACATAATCTGGACATAGTCCGTGCCCTGAAGTTCTATTTGCAGGCAACTAAAGATTTTCGTCAAACTTCTTCCCTGTTTGTCGTTTACTCTGGACAGAGAAGAGGTCAAAAAGCTTCGGCTACCTCTCTCTCCTTTTGGCTTCGTAGCATAATACGTTTAGCCTATGAGACTGCTGGACAGCAGCCTCCTGGAAGAGTTACAGCTCATTCCACTAGAGCTGTGGCTTCCACCTGGGCCTTTAAGAATGAGGCCTCTGTTGAACAGATTTGCAAGGCTGCAACTTGGTCTTCAATTCACACTTTTTCAAAATTTTACAAATTTGACACTTTTGCTTCTTCGGAGGCTGTTTTTGGGAGAAAAATTCTACAGGCAGTGGTTCCTTCCGTTTAAAGTTCCTGCCTTGTCCCTCCCATCATCCGTGTACTTTAGCTTTGGTATTGGTATCCCATAAGTAATGGATGACCCGTGGACTGAATACACTTAACAAGAGAAAACATAATTTATGCTTACCTGATACATTTATTTCTCTTGTAGTGTATTCAGTCCACGGCCCGCCCTGTCTTTTAAGGCAGATCTAAATTTTTAATTCAAACTACAGTCACCACTGCACCGTATGGTTTCTCCTTTCTTGTTTTGTTTCGGTCGAATGACTGGATATGACGTGTGAGGGGAGGAGCTATATAGCAGCTCTGCTTGGGTGATCCTCTTGCAACTTCCTGTTGGGAAGGAGATATAATCCCATAAGTAATGGATGACCCGTGGACTGAATACACTACAAGAGAAATAAATTTATCAGGTAAGCATAAATTATGTTTTATATATTCCGACAGCTTCTAAGCGTTACAAGGGACTATTTATTGCACTAAAAATGTATTTGTTAGAGCATTTTATTAGTGCACTAATACTGTCTGGTAAATACCCACACAAAGATGTTAAGATTCTTAGCAGCAATGCATTAACGCTTGTGTGAAGGATAGGGCTTGAACCAATCAAGAGCAGCATACACACCTAGCAACCAATCACTTTCTGTGTACTGTGCAGGCTAAATGTGGGAGTGTTTCTTGCACAATAATAAAATAGATAGTTTTCTATATGAATCTTTTTGTTTGGTATATTTCAATCTAACTAGCATTTATTCTGTGTTTAATTCATTTTAATGGTTGCCACTCCCTTTTTTTTGGAAGGGTCATTCAGCTTTTCATAAACCTTTGACAAAAGGATACATAGAGAAAGAGAAGCAGTCTGCCAGGAATGAACAGCTCAGTGGCTTATTCTATGGCCTGGTTACCACCCGGGAACAGCTTCTTTTAGCCCAATATCAGTCTGATCCTGCCTAGTAAGGTCAGTCCAGTCCCAAAATACCAGGCAATTCTCCTCTGAACAAGGGAAACAGCCAAAACAATTGTCTGGGGTTGCCATTTCCCTTGTTCAGAGGAGGATTGCCTGGTATTTTGGAACTGGACTGACCATGTTAGGAAGAATCAGACTGATATACTTTAGGAGAGCCCTCCTATGTGAAAAGCACAATTGGGCAAAAAGAAGCTACTCCCAGGAGACAACCAGGCCATAGAACAAGCTACTGAGCTGTTGTTCATTTCTGGCAGATTGCTTCTCTTTCTGTATGTATTTGTATTATGACCCTGGGGAAAGTCACCCTAACCGTGAGGTTGAAACCAGACGTGGACTCCTTGCCCAATGTGCCTAGAGGGATATGGCTGAACCTCACTGATGAGGCCTAAATGGTCGTATGTGGTTACCATTTCCCTTGTTCAGAGGAGGATTGCCTGGTATTTCGGGGCTGGACTGACCTTGTTGGGCAGGATCAGACTGAGATACTTCAGGAGAGCCCTCCTCTGTGAATAGCACGATTGGACAAAAAGAGGCTACTCCAAAGTTAACAACCAGGTCATAGAACAAGCTACTGAACTGTTTGTTTCTAGAAAATTGCTTCTCTTTCTGTATGTCGTTGACAGAAAGTATAGTCTGGTTTAAAAATCAGAACCTTTTTATTTTTATACACATTTCCTTCTCACTCGCTATACTTAGCCTGTTACAGGGTTATAGGCACAGTGTACCGTTTCCCCCCCCTGCCATTTAAAGGGATACAAAACACAATTTTTTTCTTTCATGATTAAGATAGATCATGTAATTTTAAGCAACTTTCTCATGCTGTCTTGATTTGAAAAAGCAGGACTGTAAAGCTTGTCTGCCCATTTTTTAAAGTGCCTGCCCATTTTTGGTTCAGCACCTGGGTAGCACTTGCTGATTAGTGGCTAAATGTAGCAAACCAATCACCAAGCGCTACTCAGGTGCTAAACCAAAAATCGGCCGGCTCCTAACCTTATATTACTACTTTTTTTAAATAAAGATAGCAAGAGAATGAAGAAAAATTTATAATAGGAGTAAATTAGAAAGTTGCTTAAAATTGCATGCTCTATCTGAATCATTAAAGAAATAAATTGGGTTTAGTATCCCTTTAACATGTTCCCAATTATTATATTGTATTACATGTTTATAAAAATCTCCTTAACCTTTTATTTTGTCATTTGAAAAAGCTGCTTTTGCCTGTCTTTCCTCGCCTATATGGACAATTTTGTTACATAAGCACTGGTTATAGGAAAGCTATGTAAACAGAAAGTTTTAGAAGAAATCACACTCCAAGTGGGGATGAGAGAGGTACTAAAATGTTTATACAGTTGTGCTCATAAGTTTACATACCCTGGCAGAATTTATGATTTCTTGGCCATTTTTCAGAGAATATGAATGATAACACAAAAACTTTTCTTTCACTCATGGTTAGTATCTGGCTGAAGCCATTTATTATAAATCAACTGTATTTACTCTTTTTAAATCATAATGACAACAGAAACTACCCAAATGACCCTGATCAAAAGTTTACATACCCTGGTGATTTTGGCCTGATAACATGCACACAAGTTGACACAGAGGGGTTTGAATGTCTATTAAAGGTAATCCTCACCTGTGATCTGTTTGCTTGTAATTAGTATGTGTGTATAAAAGGTCAATGAGTTTCTGGACTGCTGACAGACCCTTGCATCTTTCATCCAGTGCTGCACTGACGTTTCTGGATTCTGAATCATGGGGAAAGCAAAAGAATTGTCAAACGATCTGCGGGAAAAGGTAGTTGAACTGTATAAAACAGGAAAGGGATATAAAAAGATATCCAAGGAATTGAGAATACAAATCAGCAGTGTTCAAACTCTAATCAAGAAGTGGAAAATGAGGGGTTCTGTTGAAACCAAACCATGTCAGGTAGACCAACTAATATTTCAGCCACAACTGCCAGCAAAATTGTTCGGGATGCAAAGAAAAACCCACAAATAACTTCAGGGGAAATACAGAGCTCTCTGAAAACATGTGGTGTGGCTGTTTCAAGATGCACAATAAGGAGACACTTGAAGAAAGATGGGCTGCATGGTCTAGTTACCAGAAGGAAGCCATTATTACGCAAATGCCACAAAGTATCCCGCTTACAATACGCCAAACAGCATAGAGACAAGCCTCAAATCTTCTGGCACAAAATCATTTGGAGTGATGAGACCAAAATTTAGCTTTTTGGCCACAACCATAAACGCTGCATTTGGAGAGGAGTCAACAAGGCCTATGATGAAAGGTACACCATTCCTAGAGTAAAACATGGAGGTGGATCGCTGATGTTTTGGGGATGTGTGAGCTACAAAGGCACAGGAAATTTGGTCAGAATTGATGGCAAGATGAATGCAGTATGTTATCAAAAAATACTGGAGGAAAATTTGCATTCATCGGCCCGGAAGCTGCGCATAGGACGTACTTGGACATTCCAACATGACAATGATCCTAAACACAAGGCCAAGTCGACCTGTCATTGGCTACAGCAGAATAAAGTGAAAGTTCTGGAGTGGCCATCTCAGTCTCCTGAACTCAATATCATTGAGCCACTCTGGGGAGATCTCAAACGTGCAGTTCATTCAAGACAGCCCAAGAATTTACAGGAACTGGAGGCTTTTTGCCAGGAATAATGGGCAGCTTTACCATCTAAGAAGATAAAGAGCCTCGTCAACAAATACCACAAAAAACTTCAAGCTGTCATTGACGTTAAAGGGGGCAATACATGGTATTAAGAACTGGGATATGGATATGTAAACCTTTGATCAGGGTCATTTGGGTAGTTTCTGTTGTCATTTAAAAAGAGTAAACACAATTGATTGATAATAAATGGCTTCAACCAAACACTAACCATGAGTGAAAGAAAAGTTTTTGTGTTTTCATTCATATTCTATGAAAAATGGCCAAGAAATCATAAATTCTGCCAGGGTATGTAAACTTATGAGCACAACTATATATATATATATATATATATATATATATATATATATATATATATATATATATATATATATATATATACATACATACACACACATAAATGTCACAACAAAGTTTTGCAGCAGTAACTCTAAGAAAACCTGTAATCCTAGTCCCAACCAGTGTTTCCTCTAAAGCCAGATTTTGTGAACGGCCCAGCAGTGAAACATTTAATAAGGTAACCATACCTTGTTGTCTGCATTGTGTAGTGTTTGCTAACTGCAGGGTGTGGTTGACTAACTGTTTCACTGTTGGATCACTCACAAAATCTGGCCTTAGAGGGAACACCACTCCTAACCCCAACTGTAACCCTAATGCCCAAACCTAATGCTAACTGTAACATATCTTGTAGTCACATGAGTTTTATGCAGTCATGCAATAAATTAACATACTAGGTGAATATAATATTATTTCAATGCATTAACACCTTATTTTTCAAAAGCCAAACTCAACCAATCACTTTCTGTATTTGAAGGAGCCAATCCTAAATTGTAACAAGGCTATTGTGTTATTGTGTTAGCAGAACGATTATTGTTGCAGTAAGTTGCCACCTTAGCTGAGACCAGTTAGGGACAGATATGTGGCATGGTTAGGACCTGTTCTGTGCATCTTATTGTATAGAGTTAAATTACAGGGCAAAATAGATAATAAAATTATATTGCACATTTGTATTGCTACACATAATTAAATAATTTATATCAAAATCTCAAAATGTTTACTGTCCCTTTAAACCCCAAACCTATACCTGTGCTGCGCTGGCAATATTGATGTGTATGCAATATTACAATGGTAGTATACTTGCTTTTACTACAACGTTGGTGCATATGGAGAGGCTCTACCATTAGTCAAAAAACAAACTGCTCTACATAAATCAGATTGTTGGTTTTTTTTTTAGATGCATCTAGCAACCATTTGTGTGTAACTTCTGTCTCATCTTCACTATGTTAATTTTAATTCTGGGCTCCTTGGGAGTTGAGTTCTGGTGGTCCAGGTGTTCAATTGTGGGGTCCACAGACATAGTCTGGCTGCTCTGGGGGCTAGCATGAACATATTGGTGAGAGTTTGGGAGGTTTCTGGACAACATATTGCAGTCCCAAGTTTATGTTAAAGAAACTGACATAAATAATAGGAGAAAGAGGAGGAAGGGGCAGTGGGACAGACCTACCACTTCTGAACAGTCCCATAAAATAGGGGACAATTGGGAGTGTTGTTAATCATTGCACACATTGGTAGACATTTGCTGTCACTACTAAAGAGTAGATACAAAGTAGTTTTCCTATGTTAGCCTACATAGTAATCGTCTTGCAAGGTCAGCGAAAGATATAGCCCTGGGAAGAGACTTACATAAACATAACTGTAAGCTGTATAATTAATGGTATGTTGCTTCCTTCTCTGACAACCAAGGGGTTAAATGATTACTTATCTGTTATGTTGTGTGTCCTTTTTTTAATACCTTTAATACACTTTATTTGATAAAATAGAAATAGGCTTTTATTTCTCCAACATAGGTGTGTCCGGTCCACGGCGTCATCCTTACTTGTGGGATATTCTCTTCCCCAACAGGAAATGGCAAAGAGCCCAGCAAAGCTGGTCACATGATCCCTCCCAGGCTCCGCCTACCCCAGTCATTCTCTTTGCCGTTGTACAGGCAACATCTCCACGGAGATGGCTTAGAGTTTTTTAGTGTTTAACTGTAGTTTTTCATTATTCAATCAAGAGTTTGTTATTTTCAAATAGTGCTGGTACGTACTATTTACTCAGAAACAGAAAAGAGATGAAGAATTCTGTTTGTATGAGGAAAATGATTTTAGCAACCGTAACTAAAATCCATGGCTGTTCCACACAGGACTGTTGAGAGCATTAACTTCAGTTGGGGGAACAGTTTGCAGTCCTTGCTGCTTGAGGTATGACACATTCTAACAAGACGATGTAATGCTGGAAGCTGTCATTTTCCCTATGGGATCCGGTAAGCCATGTTTATTACGATTGTAAATAAGGGCTTCACAAGGGCTTATTTAGACTGTAGACATTTTTTGGGCTAAATCGATTGATATTAACACTTATTTAGCCTTGAGGAATCATTTATTCTGGGTATTTTGATATAATAATATCGGCAGGCACTGTTTTAGACACCTTATTCTTTAGGGGCTTTCCCAAAGCATAGGCAGAGTCTCATTTTCGCGCCGGTGTTGCGCACTTGTTTTTGAGAGGCATGGCATGCAGTCGCATGTGAGAGGAGCTCTGATACTTATAAAAGACTTCTGAAGGCATCATTTGGTATCGTATTCCCCTTGGGTTTGGTTGGGTCTCAGCAAAGCAGATACCAGGGACTGTAAAGGGGTTAAAGCTTAAAACGGCTCCGGTTCCGTTATTTTAAGGGTTAAAGCTTCCAAAATTGGTGTGCAATATTTTCAAGGCTTTAAGACACTGTGGTGAAAGTTTGGTGAATTTTGAACAATTCCTTCATGTTTTTTCGCAATTGCAGTAATAAAGTGTGTTCAGTTTAAAATTTAAAGTGACAGTAACGGTTTTATTTCAAAACGTTTTTTGTACTTTCTTATCAAGTTTATGCCTGTTTAACATGTCTGAACTACAAGATAGACTGTGTTCTGAATGTGGGGAAGCCAGAATTCCTATTCATTTAAATAAATGTGATTTATGTGATAATGACAATGATGCCCAAGATGATTCCTCAAGTGAGGGGAGTAAGCATGGTACTGCATCATTCCCTCCTTCGTCTACACGAGTCTTGCCCACTCAGGAGGCCCCTAGTACATCTAGCGCGCCAATACTCCTTACTATGCAACAATTAACGGCTGTAATGGATAATTCTGTCAAAAACATTTTAGCCAAAATGAACCCTTGTCAGCGTAAGCGTGGATGCTCTGTTTTAGTTACTGAAGAGCATGACGACGCTGATATTAATATCTCTGAAGGGCCCCTAACCCAATCTGAGGGGGCCAGGGAGGTTTTGTCTGAGGGAGAAATTACTGATTTAGGGAATATTTCTCAGCAGGCTGAATCTGATGTGATTACTTTTAAATTTAAATTGGAACATCTCCGCATTTTGCTTAAGGAGGTATTATCCACTCTGGATGATGGTGAAAATTTGGTCATCCCAGAGAAACTATGTAAAATGGACAAGTTCCTAGAGGTGCCGGGGCTCCCAGAAGCTTTTCCTATACCCAAGCGGGTGGCGGACATTGTTAATAAAGAATGGGAAAGGCCCGGTATTCCTTTCGTCCCTCCCCCCATATTTAAAAAATTGTTTCCTATGGTCGACCCCAGAAAGGACTTATGGCAGTCAGTCCCCAAGGTCGAGGGAGCGGTTTCTACTTTAAACAAACGCACCACTATTCCCATAGAGGATAGTTGTGCTTTCAAAGATCCTATGGATAAAAAATTAGAAGGTTTGCTTAAAAAGATGTTTGTTCAGCAGGGTTACCTTCTACAACCCATTTCATGCATTGTCCCTGTCACTACAGCCGCATATTTCTGGTTTGATGAACTGATTAAGGTGCTCGATAGTGACTCTCCTCCTTATGAGGAGATTATGGACAGAGTCAATGCTCTCAAATTGGCTAATTCTTTCACTCTAGACGCCTCTTTGCAATTGGCTAAGTTAGCGGCTAAGAATTCTGGGTTTGCTATTGTGGCGCGCAGAGCGCTTTGGTTGAAATCTTGGTCGGCTGATGCGTCTTCCAAGAACAAGCTACTAAACATTCCTTTCAAGGGGAAAACGCTGTTTGGTCCTGACTTGAAAGAGATTATCTCTGATATCACTGGGGGTAAGGGCCATGCCCTTCCTCAGGATCGGCCTTTCAAGGCAAAAAATAGACCTAATTTTCGTCCCTTTCGTAAAAACGGACCAGCCCAAGGTGCTACGTCCTCTAAGCAAGAAGGTAATACTTCTCAGGCCAAGCCAGCTTGGAGACCAATGCAAGGCTGGAACAAGGGAAAGCAGGCAAAGAAACCTGCCACTGCTACCAAGACAGCATGAAATATCGGCCCCCGATCCGGGACCGGATCTGGTGGGGGGCAGACTCTCTCTCTTCGCTCAGGCTTGGGCAAGAGATGTTCTGGATCCCTGGGCGCTAGAAATAGTCTCCCAGGGTTATCTTCTGGAATTCAAGGGACTTCCCCCAAGGGGAAGGTTCCACAGGTCTCAGTTGTCTTCAGACCACATAAAAAGACAGGCGTTCTTACATTGCGTAGAAGACCTGTTAAAAATGGGAGTGATTCATCCTGTTCCATTGAGAGAACAAGGGATGGGGTTCTACTCCAATCTGTTCATAGTTCCCAAAAAAGAGGGAACATTCAGACCAATCCTAGATCTCAAGATCTTAAACAAATTTCTCAAGGTCCCATCTTTCAAGATGGAAACCATTCGAACTATCCTTCCTTCCATCCAGGAAGGTCAATTCATGACCACGGTGGATTTAAAGGATGCGTATCTACATATTCCTATCCACAAGGAACATCATCGGTTCCTAAGGTTTGCATTCCTGGACAAACATTACCAGTTCGTGGCGCTTCCTTTCGGATTAGCCACTGCTCCAAGGATTTTCACAAAGGTACTAGGGTCCCTTCTAGCTGTGCTAAGACCAAGGGGCATTGCAGTAGTACCTTACCTGGACGACATTCTGATTCAAGCGTCGTCCCTCCCTCGAGCAAAGGCTCACACGGACATCGTCCTGGCCTTTCTCAGATCGCACGGCTGGAAAGTGAACGTGGAAAAGAGTTCTCTATCCCCGTCAACAAGGGTTCCCTTCTTGGGAACAATTATAGACTCCTCAGAAATGAGGATTTTTCTAACAGAGGCCAGAAAGACAAAGCTTCTGGACTCTTGTCGAATACTTCATTCCGTTCCTCTTCCTTCCGTAGCTCAGTGCATGGAAGTGATCGGGTTGATGGTAGCGGCAATGGACATAGTTCCTTTTGCGCGCATTCATCTAAGACCATTACAACTGTGCATGCTCAGTCAGTGGAATGGGGACTATACAGACTTGTCTCCAAAGATACAAGTAAATCAGAGGACCAGAGACTCACTCCGTTGGTGGCTGTCCCTGGACAACCTGTCACGAGGGATGACATTCCACAGACCAGAGTGGGTCATTGTCACGACCGACGCCAGTCTGATGGGCTGGGGCGCGGTCTGGGGATCCCTGAAAGCTCAGGGTCTTTGGTCTCGGGAAGAATCTCTTCTACCGATAAATATTCTGGAACTGAGAGCGATATTC
This sequence comes from Bombina bombina, assembly GCF_027579735.1. Lineage (NCBI taxonomy): Eukaryota > Metazoa > Chordata > Amphibia > Anura > Bombinatoridae > Bombina > Bombina bombina. The sequence goes on from NC_069504.1 coordinate 1,052,541,037, forward strand.
AATGCTCTCAAGGCTTGGCCTCAGCTAGCGAGGACCAAGTTCATACGGTTTCAATCAGACAACATGACGACTGTTGCCTACATCAACCATCAGGGGGGAACAAGGAGTTCCCTAGCGATGGAAGAAGTGACCAAGATCATTCTATGGGCGGAGTCTCACTCCTGCCACCTGTCTGCTATCCACATCCCGGGAGTGGAAAATTGGGAAGCGGATTTTCTGAGTCGTCAGACATTGCATCCGGGGGAGTGGGAACTCCATCCGGAAATCTTTGCCCAAGTCACTCAACTTTGGGGCATTCCAGACATGGATCTGATGGCCTCTCGTCAGAACTTCAAAGTTCCTTGCTACGGGTCCAGATCCAGGGATCCCAAGGCGGCTCTAGTGGATGCACTAGTAGCACCTTGGACCTTCAAACTAGCTTATGTGTTCCCGCCGTTTCCTCTCATCCCCAGGCTGGTAGCCAGGATCAATCAGGAGAGGGCGTCGGTGATCTTGATAGCTCCTGCGTGGCCACGCAGGACTTGGTATGCAGATCTGGTGAATATGTCATCGGCTCCACCTTGGAAGCTACCTTTGAGACGAGACCTTCTTGTTCAGGGTCCGTTCGAACATCCGAATCTGGTTTCACTCCAGCTGACTGCTTGGAGATTGAACGCTTGATTTTATCGAAGCGAGGTTTCTCAGATTCTGTTATCGATACTCTTGTTCAGGCCAGAAAGCCTGTAACTAGAAAGATTTACCACAAAATTTGGAAAAAATATATCTGTTGGTGTGAATCTAAAGGATTCCCTTGGGACAAGGTTAAGATTCCTAGGATTCTATCCTTCCTTCAAGAAGGATTGGAAAAAGGATTATCGGCAAGTTCCCTGAAGGGACAGATTTCTGCCTTGTCGGTGTTACTTCACAAAAAACTGGCAGCTGTGCCAGATGTTCAAGCCTTTGTTCAGGCTCTGGTTAGAATCAAGCCTGTTTACAAACCTTTGACTCCTCCTTGGAGTCTCAATTTAGTTCTTTCAGTTCTTCAGGGGGTTCCGTTCGAACCCTTACATTCCGTTGATATTAAGTTATTATCTTGGAAAGTTTTGTTTTTAGTTGCAATTTCTTCTGCTAGAAGAGTTTCAGAATTATCTGCTCTGCAGTGTTCTCCTCCTTATCTGGTGTTCCATGCAGATAAGGTGGTTTTACGTACTAAACCTGGTTTTCTTCCAAAAGTTGTTTCTAACAAAAACATTAACCAGGAGATTATCGTACCTTCTCTGTGTCCGAAACCAGTTTCAAAGAAGGAACGCTTGTTGCACAATTTGGATGTTGTTCGCGCTCTAAAATTCTATTTAGATGCTACAAAGGATTTTAGACAAACATCTTCCCTGTTTGTTGTTTATTCAGGTAAAAGGAGAGGTCAAAAAGCAACTTCTACCTCTCTCTCTTTTTGGATTAAAAGCATCATCAGATTGGCTTACGAGACTGCCGGACGGCAGCCTCCCGAAAGAATCACGGCTCATTCCACTAGGGCTGTGGCTTCCACATGGGCCTTCAAGAACGAGGCTTCTGTTGATCAGATATGTAGGGCAGCGACTTGGTCTTCACTGCACACTTTTACCAAATTTTACAAGTTTGATACTTTTGCTTCTTCTGAGGCTATTTTTGGGAGAAAGGTTTTGCAAGCCGTGGTGCCTTCCATTTAGGTGACCTGATTTGCTCCCTCCCTTCATCCGTGTCCTAAAGCTTTGGTATTGGTTCCCACAAGTAAGGATGACGCCGTGGACCGGACACACCTATGTTGGAGAAAACAGAATTTATGTTTACCTGATAAATTTCTTTCTCCAACGGTGTGTCCGGTCCACGGCCCGCCCTGGTTTTTTAATCAGGTCTGATAATTTATTTTCTTTAACTACAGTCACCACGGTACCATATGGTTTCTCCTATGCTATTATTCCTCCTTAACGTCGGTCGAATGACTGGGGTAGGCGGAGCCTGGGAGGGATCATGTGACCAGCTTTGCTGGGCTCTTTGCCATTTCCTGTTGGGGAAGAGAATATCCCACAAGTAAGGATGACGCCGTGGACCGGACACACCGTTGGAGAAAGAAATTTATCAGGTAAACATAAATTCTGTTTTTGTGTGTTACTGGCAGAAAGGATTACATCTCCGTTGTGTGTATTCAATGCAATGGGGATGTTAAAGGGACAGTCAACACCAGAATTTTTGTTGTTTTGAAAGATAGATAATCCCTTAATTACTAATTCCCCAGTTTTGCATAACCAACACAGTTATAATTATACACGTTATACCTCTGTAATTAGCTTGTATCTAAGCCTCAACAGACTGCCCCTTATTTCAGTTCTTTTGACAGACTTGCATTTTAGCCAATCAGAGCTGTCTCCATGGTAAATTTGCGTGCATGAGCTCAATGTTATCTATATGAAACACGTGAACTAATGCCCTCTAGTGGTGAAAAACTATCAAAATGCATTTAGATTAGAGTCGGCCTTCAAGGTCTAAGAAATTAGCATATGAACCTCCTAGGTTTAGCTTTCAACTAAGAATACCAAGAGAACAAAGCAAAATTGGTGATAAAAGTGAATTGGAAAGGTGTTTAAAATTACATGGCCTATTTGAAACATTAAATTTTTTTTTGGACTTGATCGTCCCTTTAAAGGGGCATAATACTCATATGCTAAATCACTTGAAAGTGATGTAAGTATTCTGTAAAAATTTATCTTTCAGTTACTGCCCAGCTGCAGGTTAAAAAAAAAGGAAGGAAGAAATGAACAGCAGCCAATCGGCATCAGCAGTGTTGAGGTCATGAAGTCTTTTACTGTGATCTCATGAGATTTCACTTTGATCGCAAAAAAAGATATTGCAGAACTAGAAAAAGTTCAGAGAAGGGCCACAAAGCTAATAAGGGGATTGGAGAAATTAACCTATGAGGAGAGGCTAGCCAAATTGGGTCTGTTTTCTTTAGAAAAAAGACGCTTGAGAGGTGACATGATTACTTTATATATATATATACAAGGCCCATATTCAGAGATGGCATAAGCTCTTTATTCCAAGAAAATTATTTCTGACAAGAGGTCACAATGTAAGGTTGGAGGAAAGGAGATTTAATCTCCTGCAACGGAAACGGTTTTTCACTGTAAGAGCAATAAAATTGTGGAACTTATTACCAAAGGAGGTAGTGAATGCCAATACCCTATATACATTTAAAAATAGTCTGGATACATTTCTGTATATAAACAAAATTCATGGATATGATTGCTAGTATTAAATGGGTCACCTTTTAGTGGGGTTATTTAAGCTTAACTGGAGCTTTTTGTAAGTATTTTAGATTTGTATAGGTTGACCTCGATGGATTTCAGTCTTTTTTCAACCTTATCTACTATGTTACTATGTTACTTAACTCTCATGAGATTTCATAGTAAACTTCATTAAAGGGACATGAAACCCAATTTTCTTTCATGATTCAGATAGATAATACAATTTTAAACAACTTTCTAATTCACTTCTATTATTGTATTTGTTTACATCTATTTGGTATCATTTGTTGAAGGAGCAGCAATACACTACTGGTTTCTCTTGTAAGGTGTATCCAGTCCACGGGTTCATCCATTACTTGTGGGATATTCTCCTTCCCAACAGGAAGTTGCAAGAGGACACCCAAAGCAGAGCTGTCTATATAGCTCCTCCCCTAACACCCACCTCCAGTCATTCTCTTGCAACTCTCGACAAGATAGGAAGTATAAGAGATATGTGGTGACTTAGTGTAGTTTTTACCTTCAATCAAGAGTTTGTTATTTTTAAACGGTACCGGCGTTGTACTGTTTTTACTCTCAGGCAGAAATTAGAAGAAGAATTCTGCCTGGAGGTTGATGATCTTAGCGGTTTGTAACTAAGGTCCATTGCTGTTCTCACACATAACTGAGGAATATGGGAAAACTTCAGTTGGGGGAACGGTCTGCAGATTACCTGCTTTGAGGTAATGTTCAGTATATATATTTCTAGAGAGAATGATAAGGGTCTAGAAAATGCTGACAGTAGCCTTGTGTATTGATGTAAGCCTGATGCAGTGATTTAACTTACAAAACAGGGTACTATTTCATGTCAAATACTCATAATTACTTGACCACAACGTTTACATGTTTATATAGAAGAACGATTTCATAGTAAACTTCATTAAAGGGACATGAAACCCAATTTTCTTTCATGATTCAGATAGATAATACAATTTTAAACAACTTTCTAATTCACTTCTATTATTGTATTTGTTTACATCTATTTGGTATCATTTGTTGAAGGAGCAGCAATACACTACTGGTTTCTCTTGTAAGGTGTATCCAGTCCACGGGTTCATCCATTACTTGTGGGATATTCTCCTTCCCAACAGGAAGTTGCAAGAGGACACCCAAAGCAGAGCTGTCTATATAGCTCCTCCCCTAACACCCACCTCCAGTCATTCTCTTGCAACTCTCGACAAGATAGGAAGTATAAGAGATATGTGGTGACTTAGTGTAGTTTTTACCTTCAATCAAGAGTTTGTTATTTTTAAACGGTACCGGCGTTGTACTGTTTTTACTCTCAGGCAGAAATTAGAAGAAGAATTCTGCCTGGAGGTTGATGATCTTAGCGGTTTGTAACTAAGGTCCATTGCTGTTCTCACACATAACTGAGGAATATGGGAAAACTTCAGTTGGGGGAACGGTCTGCAGATTACCTGCTTTGAGGTATGTTCAGTATATATATTTCTAGAGAGATGATAAGGTCTAGAAAATGCTGACAGAGCCTTGTGTATTGAGGTAAGCCTGATGCAGTGATTTAACTTACAAAACAGGGTAATATTCATGTTAATACTCATATTACTTGACAAAACGTTTACATGTTATATAGATAGAACGTTTTTTCTCTGAGGGTGATAAGTCTTTATTTGCGGCCTAGTTTTCCACATGGCTAGTCAGATACTCCTAGGAGTATTTTCTTAAGGCCCCTCTGGCATCGAGTGCATGGTGGGAGGGGCCTATTTTCACGCCTTAGATGCGCAGTTCATATTCAGACTGAGACATCCAGCTTCCCTAGAGGAGTCCTTTGACATCTGAGGACCACTTTAGAGGGCTTATTTCTTCCCTTATCGATATTTGAGGGCAGGTAGGAGCCACAGCAGAGCTGTGGCAAGGTGATTAACTGCTTTTTAACGTTTTTTTAAATCCGGTTTGGGGCCTAAAGGGTTAATCATCCATTTGCAAGTGGGTGCAATGTTGCTTTAGTCCCTTATACACACTGTAAAAATTTCGAAGAGTTTACTGCTTTTTAACACTGTTTTGCAGTTTATGTGCTAGTTTTTTTCTCTTAAAGGCACAGTACCGGTTTTATTTAATTGCTTTTTCACATTTATTAAAGTGTTTTCCAAGCTTGCTGGTCTCATTACTAGTCTGTTAAACATGTCTGACATAGAGGAAACTCCCTGTTCAATATGTTTAGAAGCCATTGTGGAACCCCCTCTTAGAATGTGTACCAAATGTACTGAAATTTCTATAAACTATAAAGACCATATCATGGCACTTAAAGATTTATCACCAGAGAATTCTCAGACTGACAAAAGGGAGGTTGTGCCACCTAGCTCTCCCCACGTGTCAGAACCTATAACTCCCGCGTAAGTGACGCCAAGTACATCTAGCGCGTCTAATTCTTTTACCTTACGTGACATGGCGGCAGTTATGAATGCTACCCTCTCAGAGGTATTGTCCAAACTGCCAGGGTTACAAGGAAAGCGAGACAGCTCTGAGGCTAGAACAAATACAGAGCTTTCTGACGCTTTAATACCTGTGTCCGATATACCCTCACAATACTCAGAAGCCGAGGCAGGAGAGCTTCTATCTGTGGGTGACATTTCAGATTCAGGGAAGGCGTTACTTCAGTCTGAATCTGAAATGACAGTGTTTAAATTTAAGCTTGAACACCTCAGCTTATTGCTCAGGGAGGTTTTAGCGACTCTGGATGACTGTGACCCCATTGTAGTTCCAGAGAAATTGTGTAAAATGGACAAATATTTTGCAGTGCCTGTTTACACTGACGTTTTTTCCAATCCCTAAGAGGTTTTCGGAAATTATTACTAAGTAATGGGATAGACCAGGTGTGCCGTTCTCTCCCCCTCCTACTTTTAAAAAGATGTTTCCCATAGATGCCGCAATACAGTACTCGTGGCAGACGGTCCCTAAGGTGGAGGGAGCAGTTTCTACACTAGCTAAGCGTACAACTATCCCCGTCGAGGACAGTTGTTCTTTCCTAGATCCTATGGATAAAAAATTGGAGGGTCTCCTTAAGAAAATCTTTATACAACAAGGTTTTATTCTCCAGCCTCTTGCATGCATTGCCCCAGTTACTGCTGCAGCGGCTTTCTGGTTCGAGTCTCTTGAGGAGGCTCTACAGGTGGAGACCCCGTTAGATGATATTTTAGACAGGATTAAAGCTCTTAAGTTAGCTACTTCCTTTATTTCTGACGCCGTTTTTTACTTAACCAAGCTAACGGCTAAGAATTCAGGTTTCTCCAACATTGGTGTGTCCGGTCCACGGCGTCATTCTTACTTGTGGGAATATCTCTTCCCCAACAGGAAATGGCAAAGAGTCCCAGCAAAGCTGACCATATAGTCCCTCCTAGGCTCCGCCCACCCCAGTCATTCTCTTTGCCGTTGCACAGGCAACATCTCCACGGAGATGGTTAAGAGTATGTGGTGTTTAGTTGTAGTTTTTTTATTCTACTATCAAGAGTTTGTTATTTTAAAATAGTGCTGGTATGTACTATTTACTCTGAAACAGAAAAAGATGAAGATTTCTGTTTGTGAGAGGAAGATGATTTTAGCAGACAGTAACTAAAATCGATTGCTGTTTCCACATAGGACTGTTGAGATGAAGTAGCTTCAGTTGGGGGAAACAGTTAGCAGACTTTTCTGCTTAAGGTATGACTAGCCATATTTCTAACAAGACTGTGTAATGCTGGAAGGCTGTCATTTCCCCTCATGGGGACCGGTAAGCCATTTTCTTAGTCTCAAACAGAAAAGGGCTTAATATGGGCTATAAAACTGGTAGACACTTTTATGGGCTAAATCGATTGCTTTATTTGGACATTTTATACATGTTTATGCTGATAATTCACACTTATAAACTTGGGGAACGTTTTTTAACGTCAGGCACTATGTTAGACACCTTTTGCAGTCAGGAAGGGCCTTCCCAGTTGTAGGCTGAGCCTCATTTTCGCGCCATTACTGCGCAGTTGTTTTTGAGTGCAAGACATGCAGATGCATGTGTGAGGACCTGAGAGTAGTTGGAAAAGTTCCTAGAAGGCGTCATTTGGTATCGTATTCCCCTCTGGGCTTGGTAAAGTCACAGCAAAGGCTGTAGCTGGGACTGTATAGGGGTTAAATCTGTAACCGGCTCCGGTTTTGTTATTTTAAGGGTTAAAGCTCTGAAAATTGGTGTGCAATACTTTTAATGCTTTAAGACACTGTGGTGAAATTTTTGGTAAATTTTGAACAATTCCTTCATATATTTTCACATATTCAGTAATAAAGTGTGCTCTGTTTAAAATTTAAAGAGACAGTAACGGTTTTGTTTTAAAACGGTTTTTGTGCTTTATTGACAAGTTTAAGCCTGTTTAACATGTCTGTGCCTTCAGATAAGCTATGTTCTATATGTATGAAAGCCAATGTGTCTCCCCCTTCAAAATTGTGTGATAATTGTGCCATAGCGTCCAAACAAAGTAAGGACAGTACTGCCACAAATAATGAAATTGCCCAAGATGATTCCTCAAGTGAAGGGAGTAGACATGGTTCTACATCATCTCCTTCTGTGTCTACGCCAGTTTTGCCCACGCAGGAGGCCCCTAGTACTTCTAGCGCGCCAATGCTTATTACCATGCAACAATTGACGGCTGTAATGGATAACTCCATAGCAAATATTTTATCCAAAATGCCTGCATATCAGAGAAAGCGCGATTGCTCTGTTTTAAACACTAAAGAGCAGGAGGGCGCTGATGATAATTGTTCTGTCATACCCTCACACCAATCTGAAGGGGCCATGAGGGTGGTTTTGTCAGATGGGGAAATTTCAGATTCAGAAAAAAATTCTCAACAGGCTGAACCTGATGTTGTGACATTTAAATTTAAATTAGAACATCTCCGCGCACTGCTTAAGGAGGTGTTATCTACTCTGGATGATTGTGACAACTTGGTCATTCCAGAAAAATTATGCAAGATGGACAAGTTCCTAGAGGTTCCGGTGCACCCCGACGCTTTTCCTATACCCAAGCGGGTGGCGGACATAGTGAATAAGGAGTGGGAGAAGCCCGGCATACCTTTTGTTCCCCTTCCTATATTTAAGAAATTATTTCTTATGGTCGACCCCAGAAAGCACTTATGGCAGACAGTCCCTAAGGTCGAGGGGGCAGTTTCTACTCTAAACAAGCGCACTACTATTCCTATCGAAGATAGTTGTGCTTTCAAAGATCCTATGGATAAAAAATTGGAAGGTTTGCTTAAAAAGATTTTTGTACAGCAAGGTTACCTTCTACAACCCATTTCGTGCATTGTTCCTGTCACTACAGCAGCGTGGTTCTGGTTCGAGGAACTAGAAAAGTCGCTCAGTAGAGAGACTCCATATGAGGAGGTTATGGACAGAGTTCACGCACTTAAGTTGGCTAACTCTTTTATTTTAGATGCCGCTTTGCAATTAGCTAGATTAGCGGTGAAAAATTCAGGGTTTGCAATTGTGGCGCGCAGAGCGCTTTGGCTAAAGTCTTGGTCAGCGGATGTATCATCCAAGACAAAATTGCTTAACATCCCCTTCAAGGGTAAAACTCTCTTTGGACCAGAATTGAAAGAGATTATCTCAGACATCACTGGGGGAAAGGGCCACGCCCTCCCACAAGATAGGCCTTTCAAGGCCAAGAATAAGTCTAATTTTCGTTCCTTTCGTAATTTCAGGAACGGACCGGCCTCTAATTCTGCATCCTCTAAGCAAGAGGGTAATGCCTCACAGTCCAAACCAGCCTGGAAACCGATGCAAGGCTGGAACAAGGGTAAGCAGACTAAGAAGCCTGCTAACGCTAACAAAACAGCATGAAGGAGTAGCCCCCGATCCGGGACCGGATCTAGTGGGGGGCAGACTCTCTCTCTTTGCTCAGGCTTGGGCAAGAGATGTTCAGGATCCCTGGACGCTAGAAATAGTTTCTCAGGGTTATCTTCTAGAATTCAAGGAACTACCCCCAAGGGGACGGTTCCACATGTCTCACTTATCCTCAAACCAAATAAAGAGACAGGCGTTCTTACATTGTGTAGAAGACCTGCTAAAGATGGGAGTGATACACCCAGTTCCAATGACGGAACAAGGAATGGGATTTTACTCAAATCTGTTCGTAGTTCCCAAAAAAGAGGGAACCTTCAGACCAATTCTGGATTTAAAGATCCTAAACAAATTTCTCAGGGTACCATCGTTCAAAATGGAAACCATTCGAACGATTCTACCCACTATCCAGGAAGGTCAATTTATGACTACCGTGGATCTAAAGGATGCGTACCTACATATTCCTATCCACAAAGAACATTATCAGTTCCTAAGGTTCGCCTTTCTGGACAAACATTACCAGTTTGTGGCCCTCCCATTCGGATTAGCCACTGCTCCAAGGATTTTCACAAAGGTACTCGGGTCCCTTCTAGCGGTTCTAAGACCGAGGGGCATTGCAGTAGTACCATACTTGGACGACATTCTAATACAAGCTTCGTCCCTTTCAAAAGCAAAGGCTCATACAGACATCGTTCTGGCCTTTCTCAGATCTCACGGATGGAAGGTGAACATAGAAAAAAGTTCTCTCTCTCCGTCAACAAGAGTTTCCTTCCTGGGAACAATAATAGATTCCTTAGAAATGAGGATCGTTCTGACAGATGTCAGAAAGTCAAAACTTCTAAGCGCTTGTCAAGTTCTTCATTCTGTTCCACGTCCTTCCATAGCTCAGTGCATGGAAGTAGTAGGGTTGATGGTTGCAGCAATGGACATAGTTCCTTTTGCGCGAATTCATCTAAGACCATTACAACTGTGCATGCTGAAACAGTGGAATGGGGACTATACAGACTTGTCTCCAGTGATTCAAGTAGATCAGAAGACCAGAGATTCAGTCCGTTGGTGGATATCCCTGGACCACCTATCCCAGGGAATGAGCTTCCGCAGACCAGAGTGGGTCATTGTCACGACCGACGCCAGTCTAGTGGGCTGGGGTGCGGTCTGGGAATCCCTGAAAGCTCAGGGACTATGGTCTCGGGAAGAGTCTCTTCTCCCGATAAACATTCTGGAACTAAGAGCGATATTCAATGCTCTCAGGGCTTGGCCTCAGCTTGCAAAGGCCAGATTCATAAGATTCCAATCAGACAACATGACGACTGTTGCGTATATCAATCATCAGGGGGGAACAAGGAGTTCCCTGGCGATGAAAGAAGTAACCAAAATAATACAATGGGCGGAGAATCACTCCTGCCATCTATCTGCGATCCACATCCCAGGTGTGGAAAACTGGGAAGCGGATTATCTGAGTCGTCAGACATTCCATCCGGGGGAGTGGGAACTCTACCCGGAGATTTTTGCCCAATTGACTCACTTATGGGGCATTCCAGACATGGATCTGATAGCGTCTCGTCAGAACTTCAAGGTTCCTTGCTACGGGTCCAGATCCAGGGATCCCAAGGCGACTCTAGTGGATGCACTAGAAGCGCCTTGGACCTTCAACCTAGCTTATGTGTTCCCACCGTTTCCTCTCATTCCCAGGCTGGTAGCCAGGATCAAACAGGAGAGGGTCTCAGTGATCTTGATAGCTCCTGCGTGGCCACGCAGGACTTGGTATGCAGACCTGGTGAATATGTCATCGGTTCCACCATGGAAGCTACCTTTGAGACAGGACCTTCTTGTTCAGGGTCCATTCGAACATCCAAATCTGGTCTCCCTCCAGCTGACGGCTTGGAGATTGAACGCTTGATTCTATCAAAGCGTGGGTTTTCAGATTCAGTGATTGATACTCTGGTTCAGGCCAGAAAACCGGTAACTAGAAAGATTTACCATAAAATATGGAAAAGATATATCTGCTGGTGTGAATCCAAGGGATTCCCTTGGAATAAGGTAAAAATTCCTAAGATTCTTTCCTTTCTACAAGAAGGTTTGGATAAAGGATTATCTGCGAGTTCTCTAAAGGGACAGATTTCTGCTTTATCTGTCTTACTACACAAACAATTGGCAGCTATGCCAGATGTTCAAGCATTTGTTCAGGCTCTGGTTAGGATCAAGCCTGTTTACAGACCTTTGACTCCTCCCTGGAGTTTAAATCTAGTTCTTTCAGTTCTTCAAGGGGTTCCGTTTGAACCTCTACATTCCATAGATATTAAGTTGTTATCTTGGAAAGTTTTGTTTTTGGTTGCTATTTCTTCTGCTAGAAGAGTTTCAGAGTTATCTGCTCTGCAGTGTTCTCCGCCCTATCTGGTGTTCCATGCAGATAAGGTGGTTTTGCGTACTAAGCCTGGTTTCCTTCCAAAGGTTGTTTCTAACAAAAATATTAACCAGGAGATAGTTGTACCTTCTTTGTGTCCGAATCCAGTTTCAAAGAAGGAACGTTTGTTACACAATTTGGACGTAGTCCGTGCTCTAAAATTCTATTTAGAAGCTACAAAAGATTTCAGACAAACATCTTCTCTGTTTGTCGTCTATTCTGTAAAAGGAGAGGTCAAAAAGCGACTTCTACCTCTCTTTCCTTTTGGCTTAAAAGCATCATCCGATTGGCTTACGAGACTGCCGGACGGCAGACTTCTGAAAGAATCACAGCTCACTCCACTAGGGCTGTGGCTTCCACATGGGCCTTCAAGAACGAGGCTTCTGTTGATCAGATATGTAAGGCAGCGACTTGGTCTTCACTGCACACTTTTGCCAAATTTTACAAATTTGATACTTTTGCTTCTTCGGAGGCTATTTTTGGGAGAAAGGTTTTGCAAGCCGTGGTGCCTTCCGTTTAGGTAACCTGATTTGCTCCCTCCCTTCATCCGTGTCCTAAAGCTTTTGTATTGGTTCCCACAAGTAAGGATGACGCAGTGGACCGGACACACCAATGTTGGAGAAAACAGAATTTATGCTTACCTGATAAATTACTTTCTCCAACGGTGTGTCCGGTCCACGGCCCGCCCTGGTTTTTTAATCGGGTCTGATGAATTATTTTCTCTAACTACAGTCACCACGGTACCATATGGTTTCTCCTATATTTTTCCTCCTGTCCGTCGGTCGAATGACTGGGGTGGGCGGAGCCTAGGAGGGACTATATGGCCAGCTTTGCTGGGACTCTTTGCCATTTCCTGTTGGGGAAGAGATATTCCCACAAGTAAGTATGACGCCGTGGACCGGACACACCGTTGGAGAAAGTAATTTATCAGGTAAGCATAAATTCTGTTTTTTCCATTCTGGCGCGTAGGGCGCTATGGCTTAAGTCCTGGTCAGCAGACGTTACTTCAAAGTCTAAGCTTCTTAACATCCTCTTCAAAGGGCAGACCCTATTCGGGTCTGGACTGAAGGAGATCATTTCTGATATTACTGGAGGAAAAGGTCACGCCCTTCCTCAGGATAGGTCCAATAAATTAAGGACTAAACAGAATAATTTTCGTTCCTTTCGAAACTTCAAGAGTGGCGCAGCTTCAGCTTCCTCTAATGCAAAGCAAGAGGGAAATTTCGCCCAGTCCAAACCAGTCTGGAGACCTAACCAGGCTTAGAACAAAGGAAAGCAGGCCAAAAAACCTGCTGCTGCATCTAAGACAGCATGAAGGAGTAGCCCCCGATCCGGGACCGGATCTAGTCGGGGGCAGACTTTCTCTCTTCGCTCAGGCTTGGGCAAGAGATGTCCAGGATCCCTGGGCACTGGAGATTGTTTCCTAGGGATATCTTCTGGATTTCAAGGTTTCATCTCCAAAGGGGAGATTTCATCTCTCACAACTATCTGCAAACCAGATAAAGAGAGAGGCATTCTTACGTTGCGTTCAAGACTTACTGGTTATGGGAGTGATCCACCCAGTTCCAAGGGAGGAACAGGGGCAGGGTTTCTATTCAAACCTGTTTATAGTTCCCAAAAAGGACGGAACGTTCAGACCAATCTTGGATCTCAAGATTCTAAACAAATTTCTCAGGGTCCCATCTTTCAAGATGGAGACAATCCGAACCATCCTCCCTATGATCCAGGAGGGTCAATATATGACTACCATGGACTTAAAGGATGCTTATCTCCACATTCCGATCCACAGAGATTATCATCAGCTCCTCAGGTTCGCCTTCTTAGACAGGCATTACCAGTTTGTGGCTCTTCCCTTCGGATTAGCCACGGCGCCGAAAATCTTTACGAAGGTTCTAGGGCCCCTACTGACGATTCTAAGGCCGCGGGGCATAGCGGTGGCTCCTTACTTAGACGACATCCTGATCCAGGCGTCGACTTTTGTTAAAGCGCCAAGTCCCATACGGATATTGTTCTGGCCTTTCTAAGGTCTCACGGGTGGAAGGTGAACAGAGAAAAGAGTTCTCTCTCCCCCCTCACAAGAGTTTCCTTCCTAGGAACTCTGATAGATTCAGTAGAAATGAAAATTTTTCTGACAGAGGTCAGGATATAAACATTCTGGAACAAAGAGCAATATTCAATGCTCTCCAGGCTTGGCCTCAACTAGCTACGGCCAGGTTCATCAGATTTCAGTCGGACAATATCACGACTGTAGCCTATATCAACCATCAGGGGGAAAAAGGAGTCCCCTGGCAATGATGGAGGTTTCCAGGATAATTCTTTGGGCAGAGGTTCACTCTTGCCATCTCTCATCTATCCATATCCCAGGAGTAGAGAACTGGGAGGCGGATTTTCTAAGTCGGCAGACTTTTCATCCGGGGGAGTGGGAACTCCATCCGGAGGTATTTGCCCAGCTGATTCAACTATGGGGCAAACCAGAACTGGATTTGATGGCGTCTCGTCAGAACGCCAAACTTCCTCGTTACGGGTCCAGGTCAAGGGATCCCCAGGCAGCGCTGATAGATGCTCTAGCAGTGCCCTGGTCCTTCAGCCTGGCTTATGTGTTTCCACCCTTTCCTCTCCTCCCACGTCTGATTGCCAAGATCAAGCAGGAGAGAGCTTCTGTGATTTTGATAGCACCTGCGTGGCCACGCAGGACTTGGTATGCAGATCTGGTGGACATGTCATCCTTTCCACCATGGACTCTGCCGCTGAGGCAGGACCTTCTACTCCAAGGTCCTTTCAAACATCCAAATCTAATTTCTCTGCGTCTGACTGCTTGGAGATTGAACGCTTGATTTTATCAAAACGTGGCTTCTCCGAGTCGGTCATTGATACCTTGATTCAGGCTCGTAAGCCTGTCACCACGAAAATCTATCATAAGATATGGTGTAAATATCTTCATTGGTGTGAATCCAAGGGTTACTCATGGAGTAAGGTCAGGATTCCTAGGATATTGTCTTTTCTCCAAGAAGGATTGGAAAAAGGATTATCGGTTAGTTCCTTAAAGGGACAGATTTCTGCTCTGTCTATTCTTTTGCACAAGCGTCTGGCAGATGTTCCAGATGTTCAGTCGTTTTGTCAGGCTTTAGTTAGAATCAAGTCTGTGTTTAAACCTGTTGCTCCGCCATGGAGTTTAAATTTAGTTCTTAAAGTTCTTCAAGGGGTTCCGTTTAAACCTTTGCATTCCATAGATATCAAGCTTTTATCTTGGAAAGTTTTGTTCTTAGTAGCTATCTCTTCGGCTCGAAGAGTTTCAGAATTATCAGCCTTACAGTGTGATTCCCCTTATCTGGTCTTCCATGCAGATAAGATAGTTTTGCGTACCAAACCTGGGTTTCTTCCTAAGGTGGTTTCTAATAAGAATATCAATCAGGAGATTGTTGTTCCGTCACTGTGTCCTAATCCTTCTTCAAAGAAGGAACGTCTGTTACACAATCTTGACGTGGTTCGTGCTTTAAAGTTCTATTTACAAGCTACTAAGGAGTTTCGTCAAACATCTGCATTGGTTGTTGTCTACTCTGGAAAGAGAAAAGGCCAAAAGGCTTCGGCAACTTCTCTTTCTTTTTGGCTAAGAAGCATATTCCATTTAGCTTATGAGACTGCTGGCCAGCAGCCTCCTGAAAGAATTACAGCTCATTCCACTAGAGCGGTAGCTTCCACATGGGCTTTTAAAAATGAGGCCTCTGTTGAACAGATTTGTAAGGCGGCGACTTGGTCTTCGTTTCATACTTTTTCTAAATTCTACAAATTTGATACTTTTGCTTCCTCAGAGGTTATTTTTGGGAGAAAGGTCTTACAGGCAGTGGTGCCTTCCATTTAAGTGCCTGCCTTGTCCCTCCCTTCATCCGTGTCCCCTTTGGTATTAGTATACCACAAGTAATGGATGAACCCGTGGACTGGATACACCTTACAAGAGAAAACAAAATTTATGCTTACCTGATAAATTTCTTTCTCTTGTGGTGTATCCAGTCCACGGCCCGCCCTGTCACTTTAAAGCAGGTGTTTTTTATTTTAAAACTACAGTCACCACTGCACCCTATAATTTCTCCTTTTTCTTCTTGTCTTCGGTCGAATGACTGGAGGTGGGGGTTAGGGGAGGAGCTATATAGACAACTCTGCTGTGGGTGTCCTCTTGCAGCTTCCTGTTGGGAAGGAGAATATCCCACAAGTAATGGATGAACCCGTGGACTGGATACACTACAAGAGAGAGAAATGTATCAGGTAAGCATAAATTTTGTTTTTTAACTGAAAACATGGGTGAGCTAATGACAATAGGCATAAATATTCAGTCACCAATCAGCAACTAGAACCTATGTTCCTTGCTGCTCCTGAGCTTCCCTAGATAAACCTTTCAGCAAAGGATAACAATAGAAGTAAATTAGAAAGCTGTTTAAAAATTGTATTCTCTATCTGAATCATGAAAGAAAAAGTTTGGGTTTTATGTCCCTTTAAACTGAATAGGGAAATAATATGAGTGTGCATGAAGCTCGGCCCCTTGCCTGTCCCAGGACAGACATACTGATTTGCTGCTTAAAGTCCTTTACAATGGGGGTGTGAATATTTTGGACATTTTGAGGTAAAATATATATATATTTTTTTTTACATAGAGATGTTCAGGGGATATTTTCTAGTCAGCTTTTTACAGCTATGCTGCATCACTTTCAAGTGTTTAAACATTTGGGTATCATTGCCCTATAAGTCATTAATATTTAAATATATTGTTAAATTGGTGTAGTCAAGCAGTGAAAGGGTTAATCAGTGCGATCCACCAGTCCTCTAGGGCACTTTGCTCTTGTGAACCACTTGTTCTCATTTGTTGAGTATTTGCTGTCTGATCGGATTTTGTGCAATGTGTCTGCAATACAGCTCATTTCTCTGTTTGTGTCTAAGTATGAATCTGTGTGTACTGCAGGGTTTGGCAAATACACAGAAGTACATAACCAATCAGATTTAATAAATGTGAACCAGGGGTATTCCTATTGCTATGCACTCTAAATGCTTCATTAATTTTATACCAAATTAATTATTCATGTTTGTGTTGTGGAGATGCACAATCGCTTATTATTATTAGTATTATTATCATTAGTAGTAGTATTAATAATTGTTCAGTATTATACATGAGGTACAATAAATATAGACAAGACAGAGAGGACACATTGGGACTGAATGATTACAAGGCCCGCTTTCTAAAAAGCTTAAAATCTAAGTGGTAGTTGTGGACAATAGATGAGGGAGTAGCTTGTGGTGAGTGCTGGTTGTAGGTCTTGGATGAGCAATACGGGTACAAGATTAGATGGTATGCTACTCTAAAGTGTTAGGCTTTGAATGCTGGTTAGTGTCCTACAGATGGGGAGGAGAGCTCTGGTTCCATATGAGAACAGATGCCAGATTGTTACCGACGGTCACACTGTGTGTTTGTCAACGTCTGTAACGATCATCTGCTGGTGCCGGCAGGAGATATGGGAGGGAAAGCGGGAGGCGGTGGGTGGCCCAATGATGGAGGGAGGGAGTGGGATGGGCACTACACTACAGAAAGAAAGAAAAAAGAAGGGAGATGGAGGGATGGGGAACTACACTACAGAAAAAAGGCGGAATGGGGGGTAGAAGGCCCTAACTAAGGATCGCATACTGGCAGACTGTCTGCCAGTTCCTAAGATGGTGGTGACCATTGGGGGTGAGGAGAGCTGTTTGGGAGAGATAAAGTAGGGATCAGCGGGTGGAAGGGTAATCTCTACACTACAGCTAAAATTAACCTTACAAGTTACCTGATTAACCACTTCACTGCCTGGAATGTGTTGTGCGCAGCTGCAATCATTCTAATTACCAAAAAACAATGACAAAGCCATATATGCCTGCTATTTCTGAGCAAAGGGGATCCCAGAGAAGCTTTTACAATCATTTGTGTCATGATTGCACAAGTGGTACGTAAACAATTTCAGTGAGAAACACTAACGGCTAGATTACGAGTCTTGTGTTATGAGCGGTGCAGTGCTACCGTGCAGTTTTTTCTCACCGCTCCAATACCACACTCCAATACCAGCGCTGCTTGAGTCAGCGGTGAGCTGGTTGTACGTGCTCGTGCACGATTTCCCCATAGACATCAATGGGGAGAGCCGGCTGAGAAAAAGTCTAACACCTGCAAAAAAGCAGTGTAAAACTCAACTCAGTAACGCAGCCCCATTGATTCCTATGGGGAAACACATTTTATGTTTACACCTAACACCCTAACATGATCCCCGAGTCTAAACACCTCTAATGTTACACTTGTAGAATAGTTATTAAATAGTTATTAACTATTTAATAACTACCTAGCTAAAATAAATACAAATTGACCTGTAAAATAAAACCTAACCTAAGTTACACTAACACCTAACCTTACACTACAATTAAATCAATTCCCTACATTAAATACAATTAAATAAATTAAATTAGCTAAATCACAAAAACAAATAGACACTAAATTACAGAAAATAAAAAACAAATTACAGATCTTTAAACTAATTACACCTAATCTAATAGCCCTATCAAAATAAAAAAAGCCCCCCCAAAATAAAAAAAAACCCTAGCCTAAACTAAACTACCAATAGCCCTTGAAAAGGCCTTTTGCGGGGCATTGCCCCAAAGAAATCAGCTATTTTACCTGTAAACAAATACAAACACCCCCCCAACAGTAAAACCCACCACCCACACAACCAACCCCCCAAATAAAAGCCAAACTAAAGAAACCTAAGATCCCCATTGCCCTGAAAATGGCATTTGGATGGGCATTGCCCTTAAAAGGGCATTTAGCTCTATTGCTGCCCAAAGCCCTAACCTAAAAAATAAACCCACCCAATACACTCTTAAAAAAATCCTAACACTAACCCCCGAAGATTCACTTACCGGGAGAAGTCTTCATCCAAGCGGCAAGAAGTCCTCAACAGTTAGGTTTTATTTTACAGGTCAATTTATATTTATTTTAGCTAGGTAGTTATTAAATAGTTAATAACTATTTAATAACTATTCTACCAAGTTAAAATAAATACAAACTTGCCTGTAAAATAAAAAATAAACCCTAAGCTAGCTACAATGTAACTATTAGTTATATTGTAGCTAGCTTAGGGTTTATTTTATAGGTAAGTATTTAGTTTTAAATAGGAATAATTTAGGTAATGATAGGAATTTTATTTAGATTTATTTTAATTATATTTAAGTTAGGGGGTGTTAGGGTTAGGTTTAAAGGGTTAATAAATTTAGAATAGTGGCGGCGACATTTGGGGCGGCAGATTAGGGGTTAATAAATGTAGGTAGGTGGCGGCGATGTTGGGGGCATCAGATTAGGGGTTAATAAATATAATGTAGGTGGCGGCGATGTCCGGAGCGGAAGATTAGGGGTTAATAAGTATAATGTAGTTGGCGGTGATGTTAGGGGCGGCATAAGGGGTTAATAATATTTAACTAGTGTTTGCGAGGCGGGAGTGCGGCGGTTTAGGGGTTAATATGTTTATTATAGTGGCGGTGATATCCGGAGCGGCAGATTAGGGGCTCAAAATTTTATTTTAGTGTTTGCGATGCAGAAGGGCCTCGGTTTATGGGTTAATAGGTAGTTTATGGGTGTTAGTGTTTAGCACTTTAGTTATGAGTTTTATGCTACAGCGTTGTGTAAAACTCATAACTACTGACTTTAGAATGCTTTTTAGCCTCCCAGGACAAACTTGTCATGCCAGCGCTATGGAAGTCCCATAGAAAAAAGGCTTTATGAACTTTACATAAGTCGGTTTGTGGTAAGGCCAACAAAGTGTGCGGTACACCTATACCTGCAAGACTCGTAATAGCAGCGGGCGTAAAAAGCAGAGTTAGGACCTGTTAACACTGCTTTTTTACCTTAACGCACAACTCGTAATCTAGCCGAAAGTTTGTGAAAAAATTTTTTAAACATTTTTATATGATCGCAATTGGTGGTGTAATGGTGGCATGAAATATACCTAAATGGTCTTAGATCAAAAAATTTGGGTTGCCTTCTTAAAAACATATAGTTTTGATAAGTAAATAAAAAAAAATAATAATAAGGCTCTATTTCTGTTTGAATGGAGTGATAGCAAAAATGCTAAAAATTCTCTGGTATTTTGGAAAAGTTCTTCTCTGAAATTCCCGGTAGCAAAGGGGTTAATGGGACATAATACACATATGCTAAATCACTTGAAAGTGATGCAGCATAACTGTAAAATACTGACATGAAAATATCACCTGGACATCTCTTAGTAAAAAAGATATTGTACCTCAAAATTTCTTCATCTCACAATAGTAAGTGCTCTGTGAACTGTCCAGCTGCAAGTTGTAAATTTTTTTGCCAATCAGCATCAGCAGCTCTGAGGTCATGGTTTGCTTTACTGTGTTCTCATGGGATTTCACTGAAATATTGGGAGATTTCATAGCAGACTTTCTTAAAATGAGTAGGGAAATAAAATCACTGTGCCTGTACATGCAATTTGCATGCTCCCTTGCATAAAGTAGTGTGTGCTACCATGTTGTAACCTAGGTTTCTCTGGTTTTAAAAACCTGTTATGTTATCTTATCCCCTCTGCTAAGGCCAATTAAGGGAAAAGTACAAATAGACTAATAAAGTGGCTATTTTACAGTGTTTAATGGGACAATGTTCTGTAAAAATCTTTTTTTCCTTAATGTGTTTACAATTACTTGTTATACCAGCTGCATAATTTTAAATGTATAGGAATTGGCTCATTTAGGTATATTTATGTATATTAATTAGTTGTCTCTCCTAATTTAAGCATAGCCAAATGAAATGGGCTGAGCTGGCAGGGAGAGCATATCTCATTAGATTTTCTTTCTATGTTTAAACAAAATTCCCCTTATATTATCTCTCTGTACACACTGAGACCAATACTTAGACTCTGATATTCAAAGATTCTCCAGCTTGGATAGAAATTGTAGTTCAGACTTCATCAAGGCTGAACTCACTGAATTTTCGAAAAAAGGGCAGAACTCTCCAGCAGTGCGAGATCTCTCTCATTTATGTATGTGAATCAGAGACAAGCCCAATGCAATACAGCACTGTGTGATATGAGAGTTTTGTTACACTTACACTTTGTGCATGGTATTTTATATTACTATACATTTCAGATTGGGTCCTTTAAGTATTATTGCATTTAAGCTTTGCATTTTCTCATTTATATTTTAATACATTTAGATTTAGCTCTACTAGTAATTTTACACATTCTGATTATGCTTTGAAAGTTTCTGTGTTACTTTAATAACTTAGGATCATACTTTGTATACAGGGAGTGCAGAATTATTAGGCAAGTTGTATTTCTTTCATGTAATTAGCAAGAGTCCATGAGCTAGTGACGTATGGGATATACATTCCTACCAGGAGGGGCAAAGTTTCCCAAACCTCAAAATGCCTATAAATACACCCCTCACCACACCCACAATTCAGTTTTACAAACTTTGCCTCCGATGGAGGTGGTGAAGTAAGTTTGTGCTAGATTCTACGTTGATATGCGCTCCGCAGCAAGTTGGAGCCCGATTTTCCTCTCAGTGTGCAGTGAATGTCAGAGGGATGTGAGGAGAGTATTGCCTATTTGAATGCAGTGATCTCCTTCTAAGGGGTCTATTTCATAGGTTCTCTGTTATCGGTCGTAGAGATTCATCTCTTACCTCCCTTTTCAGATCGACGATATACTCTTATATATACCATTACCTCTGCTGATTCTCGTTTCAGTACTGGTTTGGCTATCTGCTATATGTAGATGAGTGTCCTGGGGTAAGTAAGTCTTATTTTCTGTGACACTCCTAGCTATGGTTGGGCACTTTGTTTATAAAGTTCTAAATATATGTATTCAAACATTTATTTGCCTTGACTCAGAATGTTCAACTTTCCTTATTTTCAGACAGTCAGTTTCATATTTGGGATAATGCATTTTAATTTAACATTTTTCTTACCTTAAAATTTGACTTTTTCCCTGTGGGCTGTTAGGCTCGCGGGGGCTGAAAATGCTTCATTTTATTGCGTCATTCTTGGCGCAGACTTTTTTGGCGCAAAAATTCTATTTCCGTTTCCGGCGTCATACGTGTCGCCGGAAGTTGCGTCATTTTTTTGACGTTATTTTGCGCCAAAAATGTCGGCGTTCCGGATGTGGCGTCATTTTTGGCGCCAAAAAGCATTTAGGCGCCAAATAATGTGGGCGTCTTATTTGGCGCGAAAAAATATGGGCGTCACTTTTGTCTCCACATTATTTAAGTCTCATTTTTTCTTGCTTCTGGTTGCTAGAAGCTTGTTCTTTGGCATTTTTTCCCATTCCTGAAACTGTCATTTAAGGAATTTGATCAATTTTGCTTTATATATATGTTGTTTTTTCTCTTACATATTGCAAGATGTCTCACGTTGCATCTGAGTCAGAAGATACTACAGGAAAATCGCTGTCAAGTGCTGAATCTACCAAAGCTAAGTGTATCTGCTGTAAACTTTTGGTAGCTATTCCTCCAGCTGTTGTTTGTATTGATTGTCATGACAAACTTGTTAAAGCAGATAATATTTCCTTTAGTAAAGTACCATTGCCTGTTGCAGTTCCTTCAACATCTAAGGTGCAGAATGTTCCTGATAATATAAGAGATTTTGTTTCTGAATCCATAAAGAAGGCTATGTCTGTTATTTCTCCTTCTAGTAAACGTAAAAAATCTTTTAAAACTTCTCTCCCTACAGATGAATTTTTAACTGAACATCATCATTCTGATTCTGATGATTCCTCTGGTTCAGAGGATTCTGTCTCAGAGGTTGATGCTGATAAATCTTCATATTTATTTAAAATGGAATTTATTCGTTCTTTACTTAAAGAAGTCCTAATTGCTTTAGAAATAGAGGATTCTGGTCCTCTTGATACTAAATCTAAACGTTTAAATAAGGTTTTTAAATCTCCTGTAGTTATTCCAGAAGTTTTTCCTGTCCCTGATGCTATTTCTGCAGTAATTTCCAAAGAATGGGATAATTTGGGTAATTCATTTACTCCTTCTAAACGTTTTAAGCAATTATATCCTGTGCCGTCTGACAGATTAGAATTTTGGGACAAGATCCCTAAAGTTGATGGGGCTATTTCTACCCTTGCTAAACGTACTACTATTCCTACGTCAGATGGTACTTCGTTTAAGGATCCTCTAGATAGGAAAATTGAGTCCTTTCTAAGAAAAGCTTATCTGTGTTCAGGTAATCTTCTTAGACCTGCTATATCTTTGGCTGATGTTGCTGCAGCTTCAACTTTTTGGTTGGAAACTTTAGCGCAACAAGTAACACATCGTGATTCTCATGATATTATTATTCTTCTTCAACATGCTAATAATTTTATCTGTGATGCTATTTTTGATATTATCAGAGTTGATGTCAGGTTTATGTCTCTAGCTATTTTAGCTAGAAGAGCTTTATGGCTTAAAACTTGGAATGCTGATATGGCTTCTAAATCAACTTTACTTTCCATTTCTTTCCAGGGTAACAAATTATTTGGTTCTCAGTTGGATTCCATTATTTCAACTGTTACTGGTGGGAAAGGAACTTTTTTACCACAGGATAAAAAATCTAAAGGTAAAAACAGGGCTAATAATCGTTTTCGTTCCTTTCGTTTCAACAAAGAACAAAAGCCTGATCCTTCATCCTCAGGAGCAGTTTCAGTTTGGAGACCATCTCCAGTCTGGAATAAATCCAAGCCAGCTAGAAAGGCAAAGCCTGCTTCTAAGTCCACATGAAGGTGCGGCCCTCATTCCAGCTCAACTGGTAGGGGGCAGGTTACGTTTTTTCAAGGAAATTTGGATCAATTCTGTTCACAATCTTTGGATTCAGAGCATTGTTTCAGAAGGGTACAGAATTGGTTTCAAGTTGAGACCTCCTGCAAAGAGATTTTTTCTTTCCCGTGTCCCAGTAAATCCAGTAAAAGCTCAAGCATTTCTGAAATGTGTTTCAGATCTAGAGTTGACTGGAGTAATTATGCCAGTTCCAGTTCCGGAACAGGGGATGGGGTTTTATTCAAATCTCTTCATTGTACCAAAGAAGGAGAATTCTTTCAGACCAGTTCTGGATCTAAAAATATTGAATCGTTATGTAAGGATACCAACGTTCAAGATGGTAACTGTAAGGACTATCTTACCTTTTGTTCAGCAAGGGAATTATATGTCCACAATAGATTTACAGGATGCATATCTGCATATTCCGATTCATCCAGATCATTATCAGTTCCTGAGATTCTCGTTTCTGGACAAGCATTACCAGTTTGTGGCTCTGCCGTTTGGCCTAGCTACAGCTCCAAGAATTTTTACAAAGGTTCTCGGTGCCCTGCTGTCTGTAATCAGAGAACAGGGTATTGTGGTATTTCCTTATTTGGACGATATCTTGGTACTTGCTCAGTCTTTACATTTAGCAGAATCTCATACGAATCGACTTGTGTTGTTTCTTCAAGATCATGGTTGGAGGATCAATTTACAAAAAAGTTCTTTGATTCCTCAGACAAGGGTAATCTTTCTGGGTTTCCAGATGGATTCAGTGTCCATGACTCTGTCTTTAACAGACAAGAGACGTCTAAAGTTGATTACAGCTTGTCGAAACCTTCAGTCTCAATCATTCCCTTCGGTAGCCTTATGCATGGAAATTCTAGGTCTTATGACTGCTGCATCGGACGCGATCCCCTTTGCTCGTTTTCACATGCGACCTCTTCAGCTCTGTATGCTGAAGCAATGGTGCAAGGATTACACGAAGATATCTCAATTAATATCTTTAAAACCGATTGTTCGACACTCTCTAACATGGTGGACAGATCACCATCGTTTAATTCAGGGGGCTTCTTTTGTGCTTCCGACCTGGACTGTAATTTCAACAGATGCAAGTCTCACAGGTTGGGGAGCTGTGTGGGGATCTCTGACGGCACAAGGAGTTTGGGAATCTCAGGAGGTGAGATTACCGATCAATATTTTGGAACTCCGTGCAATTTTCAGAGCTCTTCAGTTTTGGCCTCTTCTGAAGAGAGAATCGTTCATTTGTTTTCAGACAGACAATGTCACAACTGTGGCATACATCAATCATCAAGGAGGGACTCACAGTCCTCTGGCTATGAAAGAAGTATCTCGAATTTTGGTTTGGGCGGAATCCAGCTCCTGTCTAATCTCTGCGGTTCATGTCCCAGGTGTAGACAATTGGGAAGCGGATTATCTCAGTCGCCAAACGTTGCATCCGGGCGAATGGTCTCTTCACCCAGAGGTATTTCTTCAGATTGTTCAAATGTGGGAACTTCCAGAAATAGATCTGATGGCGTCCCATCTAAACAAGAAACTTCCCAGGTATCTGTCCAGATCCCGGGATCCTCAGGCGGAGGCAGTGGATGCATTATCACTTCCTTGGAAGTATCATCCTGCCTATATCTTTCCGCCTCTAGTTCTTCTTCCAAGGGTAATCTCCAAGATTCTGAAGGAATGCCCGTTTGTTTTGCTGGTAGCTCCGGCATGGCCTCACAGGTTTTGGTATGCGGATCTTGTCCGGATGGCCTCTTGCCAACCGTGGACTCTTCCGTTAAGACCAGACCTTCTGTCACAAGGTCCTTTTTTCCATCAGGATCTGAAATCCTTAAATTTAAAGGTATGGAGATTGAACGCTTGATTCTTGGTCAAAGAGGTTTCTCTGACTCTGTGATTAATACTATGTTACAGGCTCGTAAATCTGTATCTCGAGAGATATATTATAGAGTCTGGAAGACTTATATTTCTTGGTGTCTTTCTCATCATTTTTCCTGGCATTCTTTTAGAATACCAAGAATTTTACAGTTCCTTCAGGATGGTTTAGATAAGGGTTTGTCCGCAAGTTCTTTGAAAGGACAAATCTCTGCTCTTTCTGTTCTTTTTCACAGAAAGATTGCTATTCTTCCTGATATTCATTGTTTTGTACAAGCTTTGGTTCGTATAAAACCTGTCATTAAGTCAATTTCTCCTCCTTGGAGTTTGAATTTGGTTCTGGGAGCTCTTCAAGCTCCTCCGTTTGAACCTATGCATTCATTGGACATTAAATTACTTTCTTGGAAAGTTTTGTTCCTTTTGGCCATCTCTTCTGCCAGAAGAGTTTCTGAATTATCTGCTCTTTCTTGTGAGTCTCCTTTTCTGATTTTTCATCAGGATAAGGCGGTGTTGCGAACTTCTTTTGAATTTTTACCTAAAGTTGTGAATTCCAACAACATTAGTAGAGAAATTGTGGTTCCTTCATTATGTCCTAATCCTAAGAATTCTAAGGAGAAATCGTTGCATTCTTTGGATGTTGTTAGAGCTTTGAAATATTATGTTGAAGCTACGAAATCTTTTCGTAAGACTTCTAGTCTATTTGTTATCTTTTCCGGTTCTAGAAAAGGCCAGAAAGCTTCTGCCATTTCTTTGGCATCTTGGTTGAAATCTTTAATTCATCTTGCCTATGTTGAGTCGGGTAAAACTCCGCCTCAGAGAATTACAGCTCATTCTACTAGGTCAGTTTCTACTTCCTGGGCGTTTAGGAATGAAGCTTCGGTTGACCAGATCTGCAAAGCAGCAACTTGGTCCTCTTTGCATACTTTTACTAAATTCTATCATTTTGATGTATTTTCTTCTTCTGAAGCAGTTTTTGGTAGAAAAGTACTTCAGGCAGCGGTTTCAGTTTGAATCTTCTGCTTATGTTTTTCGTTAAACTTTATTTTGGGTGTGGATTATTTTCAGCAGGAATTGGCTGTCTTTATTTTATCCCTCCCTCTCTAGTGACTCTTGTGTGGAAAGATCCACATCTTGGGTAGTCATTATCCCATACGTCACTAGCTCATGGACTCTTGCTAATTACATGAAAGAAAACATAATTTATGTAAGAACTTACCTGATAAATTCATTTCTTTCATATTAGCAAGAGTCCATGAGGCCCGCCCTTTTTTGTGGTGGTTATGATTTTGTATAAAGCACAATTATTCCAATTCCTTATTTTATATGCTTTCGCACTTTTTTATCACCCCACTTCTTGGCTATTCGTTAAACTGAATTGTGGGTGTGGTGAGGGGTGTATTTATAGGCATTTTGAGGTTTGGGAAACTTTGCCCCTCCTGGTAGGAATGTATATCCCATACGTCACTAGCTCATGGACTCTTGCTAATATGAAAGAAATGAATTTATCAGGTAAGTTCTTACATAAATTATGTTTTTTGAGGATTCATTTTATTATTGAACAACAACCATGTTCTCAATGAATCCAAAAAACTAATTAATATCAAAGCTGAATATTTTTGTAAGTAGTTTTTAGTTTGTTATTAGTTTTAGCTATTTTAGGGTGATATTTGTGTGTGCAGGTGACTATTACTGTGCATAATTATTAGGCAACTTAACAAAAAACAAATATATACCCATTTCAATTATTTATTTTTACCAGTGAAACCAATATAACATGTCAACATTCACAAATATATATTTCTGACATTCAAAAACAAAACAAAAACAAATCAGTGACCAATATAGCCACCTTTCTTTGCAAGGACACTCAAAAGCCTGCCATCCATGGATTCTGTCAGTGTTTTGATCTGTTCACCATCAACATTGCGTGCAGCAGCAACCACAGCCTCCCAGACACTGTTCAGAGAGGTGTACTGTTTTCCCTCCTTGTAAATCTCACATTTGATGATGGACCACAGGTTCTCAATGGGGTTCAGATCAGGTGAACAAGGAGGCCATGTCATTAGATTTTCTTCTTTTATACCCTTTCTTGCCAGCCACGCTGTGGAATACTTGGACGCGTGTGATGGAGCATTGTACTGCATGAAAATCATGTTTTTCTTGAAGGATGCAGACTTCTTCCTGTACCACTGCTTGAAGAAGGTGTCTTCCAGAAACTGGCAGTAGGACTGGGAGTTGAGCTTGACTCCATCCTCAACCCGAAAAGGCCCCACAAGCTCATCTTTGATGATACCAGCCCAAACCAGTACTCCACCTCCACCTTGCTGGCGTCTGAGTTGGACTGGAGCTCTCTGCCCTTTACCAATCCAGCCATGGGCCCATCCATCTGGCCCATCAAGACTCACTCTCATTTTATCAGTCCATAAAACCTTAGAAAAATCAGTCTTGAGATATTTCTTGGCCCAGTCTTGACGTTTCAGCTTGTGTGTCTTGTTCAGTGGTGGTCGTCTTTCAGCCTTTCTTACCTTGGCCATGTCTCTGAGTATTGCACACCTTGTGCTTTTGGGCACTCCATTGATGTTGCAGCTCTGAAATATGGCCAAACTGGTGGCAAGTGGCATCTTGGCAGCTGCACGCTTGACTTTTCTCAGTTCATGGGCAGTTATTTTGCGCCTTGGTTTTTCCACACGCTTCTTGCGACCCTGTTGACTATTTTGAATGAAACGCTTGATTGTTTGATGATCACGCTTCAGAAGCTTTGCAATTTTAAGAGTGCTGCATCCCTCTGCAAGATATCTCACTATTTTTGACTTTTCTGAGCCTGTCAAGTCCTTCTTTTGACCCATTTTGCCAAAGGAAAGGAAGTTGCCTAATAATTATGCACACCTGATATAGGGTGTTGATGTCATTAGATCACACCCCTTCTCATTACAGAGATGCACATCACCTAATATGCTTAATTGGTAGTAGGCTTTCGAGCCTATACAGCTTGGAGTAAGACAACATGCATAAAGAGGATGATGTGGTCAAAATACTCATTTGCCTAATAATTCTGCACTCCCTGTATTTCTGTTTATCTTTTATAAATTACATTAGTTTTAGAAAGTGGGAGGTACAGGGCAGTTCCCTGTGCTGAACAGTGTATGTCTGAAGCTCTCTCACAAGTAGGGTTGCCACATTGGACATGTTTTCCTGGACACTTATGATGTAGGGTGTGCAGGGTGTGCAGGTAGGAACATGTATTGTGCTGTTCATCAGCACTTTTAATGTCATGTCAAGAGGCACAATACATGTTCCGCCCTGTTTACCCTCCAGCATGTGTAACTCAAGTGTCCAGGAAAACATGGCCGAGGTGGCAACCCTACTCACAAGTCTTGTAAAAATTTCTAATCATTTTAACCCCTTAATGACAGAGGACTTACCAGGTACGTCATAGAAAAACATTCCCTTAATGACAATTGACGTACCTGGTACGTCCTCTGTTGTTAGCAGTGCTGGAAGCGATCATGATCGCTTCCAGCTGCTTACAAGGGATTGTAGTGATGCCTCAATATTGAGGCATCACTGCAATCCCTTATTTTGCCCACCGATGCAGAAAGGGCCACTCTGTGGCCCTCTCTGCATCGGACTATGGCGATCACACATTTGTTGGTGGGTGGGAGCAGCTTCTTTGAGGAGCGTTAATGATATGCTCCATATCTCTGTAACTCACAGGACCGGTTATGCCAATATCGCCGGTTGCGGCCGGGGGGGGGGGCGGGGGGTGTATGCGCGCGCAAACTATGCCCGAAAGAAAAAAAAATATCTAATCAATACAGATGCATGGGGATCTTCTTTGTTTAGTAAGGGATCTGGGAGGGGGAGGGATGTAGATTATTAAGGGGGGCCAGCTACACTACAGAAGACAAATTTTTAATCTAAAAAAGCTAAAAAAAAAACTATTTTTGGGGGCAAATTGGTTACTGGCAGACAGCTGCCAGTACCCAAGATGGCGGCAAATAGGTAGAGGGGGAGGGTTAGAGAGATGTATGGGGGGATCAGGGAGGTTGTGGGGTAAGGGGGGATGCAGACTGCAGACAGTATGAAAAAAAAAATTAAAAAAAAATAATAAATGATTTTTATTTCAGTACTGGCAGACTTTCTGCCAGTACTTAAGATGGCGGTGACAATTGTGAGGTGGGGGAGGGAAGAGTGCTGTTTGAGGGAGGTCAGGGGGGGATCAGGGGGTGGGATGTGTCAGGTG
This sequence comes from Bombina bombina, assembly GCF_027579735.1. Lineage (NCBI taxonomy): Eukaryota > Metazoa > Chordata > Amphibia > Anura > Bombinatoridae > Bombina > Bombina bombina. The sequence goes on from NC_069504.1 coordinate 1,052,570,472, forward strand.
GGAGGCTGATCTCTACACTAAAGATAAAAATTAACCCTACAAGCTACCTAATTAACCCATTAACTGCTGGGCATATTACAAGTGTGGTGCGCAGCAGCATTTAACGGCCTTATTATTACCAAAAAGCAACGCCAAAGCCATATATGTCTGCTATTTCTGAACAAAGGGGATCCCAGAGAAGCATTTACAACCATTTATGCCATAATTGCACAAGCTGTTTGTAAATAATTTCAGTGAGAAACCTAAAATTGTGAAAAATTTAACAGTTTTTTTTTATTTGATCGTATTTGGCGGTGAAATGGTGGCATGAAATATACCAAAATGGGCCTAGATCATTAATTTGGGTTGTCTATTACACTACACTAAAGCTAAAATTAAACCTAAAAGCTCCCTACAAGCTCCCTAGTTAACCCCTTCACTGCTGGGCATAATACACGTGTGGTGTGCAGCGGCATTTAGCGGCCTTCTAATTACCAAAAAGCAACGCCAAAGCCATATATGTCTGCTATTTCTGAACAAAGGGGATCCCAGAGAAGCATTTACAACCATTTATGCCATTATTGCACAAGATGTTTGTAAATAAATTCAGCGAGAATCCTAAAGTTTGTGAAAAAAATTGTGAAAAAGTCAACAATTTTTTTTATTTGATCGCATTTGGCGGTGAAATGGTGGCATGAAATATACCAAAATGGGCCTAGATCAATACTTTGGAATGTCTTCTAAATAAAAATATATACTTGTCAAGGGATATTCAGGGATTCCTGAAAGATATCAATGTTCCAATGTAACTAGTGCTAATTTTGAAAAAAAAAAATGGTTTGGAAATAGCAAAGTGCTACTTGTATTTATGGCCCTATAACTTGCAAAAAAAAAAAAGAACATGTAAACATTGGGTATTTCTAAACTCAGGACAAAATTTAGAAACTATTTAGAATGGGTGTTTTTTGGTGGTTGTAGATGTGTAACACATTTGGGGGGTCAAAGTTAGAAAAAGTGTGTTTTTTTTCCATTTTTCCTCATATTTTGTATTTTTTTTATAGTAAATTATAAGATATGATGAAAATAATGGTATCTTTAGAAAGTCCATTTAATGGCGAGAAAAATGGTATATAATATGTGTGGGTACAGTAAATGAGTAAGAGGAAAATTACAGCTAAACACAAACACTGCAAAAATTTAAAAATAGCCATTGTCATTAAGGGTAAGAAAATTGAAAAATGGTCAGGTCATTAATGGGTTAAACAAGCTGGTGTCACTGATTTATCTCACCATCTGTATGCAGGTGAAGTTTGCTCAAAATTCACAATAACACTTTTTTTAACAGAAAAGTACAAAAGCAAATTAAATTGTAGCGAAAACATTTGTTTAATTTGGAATCAATGCGAACTGAGCCTTCATATCAACCACAGGGGTTCTCCAGTTACCTTCTCTCTCCCACGTGAATTTTTGCATCCCAGCGAGCTTCATTACATTCTATGAAAGGCATCTCAAGAGATGAATATACAAGACAATGTCCTTACAGGTTTTTATAGAGTGCCAGTCTGTAGTTGTTTTACCTTAATAACCAATCCTGCACCTGTTTACGCCCCTTCTATTAAATTCAAGAGAGGTTGAAAACAGACACAGGTGTTCTATTTGGATTGTTACTAAAGCAAAAAGTTCACACTAAGCATATAAATAGCACATTCAGTGTAAAATGTTGTTACAAACATATTAAAAGCAAATTTTAACATGTGCACCTATCTCTTAGTATAGGATTTAAACAAAACGTTGCAACATTAATGGATTTAGTTCCTACATACTCAGATCTGGATCTGTAAAAATTCAATTAAAAATATTTGCAAAGTACGAAGTTAATGAATAAAAAGTATTAAAACGCAATATAAAATAGCAGTATAAAATAAAACAGAGAATAACATTACAGTTAATTGATAAAAAGTTCCAAGTGAGTTGAAACTCATATAAATAGTGCATTCCAGAATAATAAAAAAATGCATCCAAGCACTTGTATTAAACTATAAACAGAAAAAAATAAACTATAAACAGAAAGAATTAATTTGATTTACATAAAAGCCTGAAGATCTAGTTCCATGTTTAACCCTTGTGGGTGCATGCAGTCTAACTGGTGTATCTAGATCGTCTCCCTGTGTCTTAGGGCAAGTAGTCAATTATTGAATTTGTTAGGTGGTATCCAGTCTATTACCTTAATTTTTAGACTATTGGGGTTTGAATTATGGAAAATGCGAAAGTGTTCGGATACACTATGTGTTGTGAGCCATTTTGAAATATTATTAGTATATTCATTAAAATGGGTTCTAATATGTCTCTTAGTTCTTAGTTCTTCCCACATAGATCAAATTGCAGTTGCAAGTCAGGCGATAAACTACATATGTTGAATTACATAGACTTTTGTATTTGATCTTGAATGTTTTGGACACATTAAAATTACAAAAAGTATCCCCTTTTCTCTTGTTAAGTGTATCCAGTCCACGGATCTTCCATTACTTATGGGATATTAACTCCTCCCCAACAGGAAGTGCAAGAGGATTCACCCAGCAGAGCTGCTATATAGCTCCTCCCCTAACTGCCATTACCAGTCATTCTCTTGCACCCAACGACTAGATAGGATGTGTGAGAGGACTATGGTGATTATATTTAGTTTTATACCTTCAATCAAAAGTTTGTTATTTTATAATAACACCGGAGTGTGTTATTCCTTCTCTGGTAGAATTTGAAGAAGAATCTACCTGAGTTTTTACTATGATTTTAGCCGGCGTAGTTAAGATCATATTGCTGTTTCTCGGCCATCTGAGGAGAGGTAAACTTCAGATCAGGGGACAGCGGGCAGATTAATCTGCAAAGAGGTATGTAGCAGCTTATTATTTTCTGACAATGGAATTGATGAGAAAATTCTGCCATACCGATATAATGTAAACTCAGCCTTAAATGCAGTAGCAGCATCTGGTATCAGGCTGTCATGTATGTATATTTTACACTTCAGTATTCTGGGGAATGGCACTTCACTGGAATTATACTGTGTGCATAAGACTTTAGCCTAATTTGCAGGGACTGGCAACAGGCTCTTTAATAACACTTAATTTATGTTAAATGTTTTTTGCTGGCATGTAAAATCGTTTCATTTTCTGAGGTACTGGGTGAATAAAATGTTTTGGGCATTATTTTTTCCACTTGGCAGTTGTTTTATTTAATTTATGACAGTTTACTGATCTCTCTCACTGTTGTGTGTGAGGGGGAGGTCAAAAAATTCAGTCAGAAGCTCATTGTATTTCCTGCATGATCCGGTTCATCTCTACAGAACTCAGGGGTCTTCAAAACTTGTTTTGAGGGAGGTAATCATTCACAGCAGAGCTGTGAGATTGTAGTTGACTGTGATAAAAAACGTTTATTTCTGTAACTTTTTTTTTTTCTGCTATCAGGGTTAGTTATCCTTCGCTAATGGGAACAAGCCTTTGCTAAAATTGTGTTTTTTACAAAGATTTGATGCTATAACCTTTCAGTTTATTAACTTTCAACTGTCATAACTCTTTCTGTGCTTCTTATAGGCACAGTACGTTTTCATATTATAGTAAATTACTTGAAAAGTATTTCCAAGTTGCTAGTTTATTTGCTAGTGTGTTAAACATGTCTGATTCAGAGGAAGACATCTGTGCTATATGTGCTAATGCCAAAGTGGAGCCCAATAGAAATTTATGTACTAACTGTATTGATGCTACTTTAAATAAAAGTCAATCTGTACAAATTGAACACATTTCACCAAACAACGAGGGGAGAGTTATGCCGACTAACTCGCCTCACGTGTCAGTACCTGCATCTCCCGCTCGGGGGGTGCGTGATATTGTGGCGCCGAGTACATCTGGGCGGCCATTACAAATCACATTACAGGATATGGCTACTGTTATGTCTGAAGTTTTGGCTAAATTACCAGAACTAAGAGGTAAGCGTGATCACTCTGGGGTGAGAACAGAGTGCACTGATAATGTTAGGGCCATGTCAGATACTGCGTCACAACTTGCAGAACATGAGGACGGAGAGCTTCATTCTGCGGCTGACGGTTCTGATCCAAACAGATTGGATTCAGATATTTCAAATTTTAAATTTAAGCTGGAAAACCTCCGTGTATTACTAGGGGAGGTGTTAGCGGCTCTGAATGATTGTAACACAGTTGCAATACCAGAAAAAATGTGTAGGTTGGATAAATATTTTGCGGTACCGTCGAGTACTGACGTTTTTCCATTAGATGAGATTACACACAGGCTTAAAGCTCTTAAATTAGCTAACTCATTTATTTCAGATGCCGTAGTACATTTAACTAAGCTTACGGCTAAGAATTCCGGATTCGCCATTCAGGCGCGCAGAGCACTGTGGCTAAAATCCTGGTCAGCTGACGTTACTTCTAAGTCTAAATTACTTAATATACCTTTCAAAGGGCAGACCTTATTCGGGCCCGGATTGAAAGAAATTATCGCTGACATTACAGGAGGTAAAGGCCATGCCCTGCCTCAAGACAGAGCCAAACCTAAGGCTAGACAATCTAATTTTCGTTCCTTTCGGAATTTCAAAGCAGGAGCAGCATCAACTTCCTCTGCTCCAAAACAAGAAGGATCTGTTGCTCGCTACAGACAAGGCTGGAGACCTAACCAGTCCTGGAACAAGGGCAAGCAGGCCAGGAAACCTGCTGGTGCCCCTAAAACAGCATGAATTGAGGGCCCCCGATCCGGGAACGGATCTAGTGGGGGGCAGACTTTCTCTCTTCGCCCAGGCTTGGGCAAGAGATGTCCAGGATCCCTGGGCGCTAGAGATAATATCTCAGGGATACCTTCTGGACTTCAAATACTCTCCCCCAAGAGAGAGATTTCATCTGTCAAGGTTGTCAACAAACCAAATAAAGAAAGAGGCGTTTCTACGCTGCGTACAAGAGCTTTTATTAATGGGAGTAATCCATCCAGTTCCACGGTCGGAACAGGGACAAGGGTTTTACTCAAATCTGTTTGTGGTTCCCAAAAAAGAGGGAACTTTCAGGCCAATCCTGGATTTAAAGATCCTAAACAAATTCCTAAGAGTTCCATCGTTCAAAATGGAGACTATTCGGACAATTTTACCCATGATCCAAAAGGGTCAGTACATGACCACAGTGGATTTAAAGGATGCTTACCTTCACATACCGATTCACAAAGATCATTACCGGTATCTAAGGTTTGCCTTTCTAGACAGGCATTACCAGTTTGTAGCTCTTCCATTCGGATTGGCTACGGCTCTGAGAATCTTCACAAAGGTTCTGGGTGCTCTTCTGGCGGTACTAAGACCGCGAGGAATTGCGGTAGCTCCGTACCTAGACGACATTCTGATACAAGCTTCAAGCTTTCAAACTGCCAAGTCTCATACAGAGTTAGTACTGGCATTTCTAAGGTCGCATGGATGGAAGGTGAACGAAAAGAAGAGTTCTCTCTTTCCACTCACAAGAGTTCCCTTCTTGGGGACTCTTATAGATTCTGTAGAAATGAAGATTTACCTGACAGAAGACAGGTTAACAAAGCTTCAAAATGCATGCCGTGTCCTTCATTCCATTCAACACCCGTCAGTAGCTCAATGCATGGAGGTGATCGGCTTAATGGTAGCAGCAATGGACATAGTACCCTTTGCACGCCTACATCTCAGACCGCTGCAATTGTGCATGCTAAGTCAGTGGAATGGGGATTACTCAGACTTGTCCCCTACTCTGAATCTGGATCAAGAGACCAGAAATTCTCTTCTATGGTGGCTTTCTCGGCCACATCTGTCCAGGGGGATGCCATTCAGCAGGCCGGACTGGACAATTGTAACAACAGACGCCAGCCTACTAGGTTGGGGCGCTGTCTGGAATTCTCTGAAGGCTCAGGGACAATGGAATCAGGAGGAGTCTCCTACCAATAAACATTCTGGAATTGAGAGCAGTTCTCAATGCCCTTCTGGCTTGGCCCCAGTTAACAACTCGGGGGTTCATCAGGTTTCAGTCGGACAACATCACGACTGTAGCTTACATCAACCATCAGGGAGGGACAAGAAGCTCCCTAGCAATGATGGAAGTATCAAAGATAATTCGCTGGGCAGAGTCTCACTCTTGCCACCTGTCAGCAATCCACATCCCGGGAGTGGAGAACTGGGAGGCGGATTTCTTAAGTCGTCAGACTTTTCATCCGGGGGAGTGGGAACTTCATCCGGAGGTCTTTGCCCAAATACTTCGACGTTGGGGCAAACCAGAGATAGATCTCATGGCGTCTCGACAGAACGCCAAGCTTCCTCGTTACGGGTCCAGATCCAGGGATCCGGGAGCGGTTCTGATAGATGCTTTGACAGCACCTTGGACCTTCGGGATGGCTTATGTGTTTCCACCCTTCCCGATGCTTCCTCGATTGATTGCCAGAATCAAACAGGAGAGAGCATCAGTGATTCTAATAGCGCCTGTATGGCCACGCAGGACTTGGTATGCAGATCTAGTGGACATGTCATCCTGTCCACCTTGGTCGCTACCTCTGAAACAGGACCTTCTGATCCAGGGTCCCTTCAAACATCAAAATCTAATTTCTCTGAAGCTGACTGCTTGGAAATTGAACGCTTGATTTTATCAAAACGTGGTTTTTCTGAGTCAGTTATTGATACCTTAATACAGGCTAGGAAGCCTGTTACCAGAAAGATTTACCATAAGATATGGCGCAAATACTTATATTGGTGCGAATCCAAGAGTTACTCATGGAGTAAGGTTAGGATTCCGAGGATATTGTCTTTTCTACAAGAAGGTTTAGAAAAGGGTTTATCCGCTAGTTCCTTAAAGGGACAGATTTCAGCTCTGTCCATTCTTTTACACAAACGTCTGTCAGAAGTTCCGGACGTTCAAGCTTTTTGTCAGGCTTTAGCTAGGATCAAGCCTGTGTTTAAAACTGTTGCTCCACCATGGAGTTTGAACTTAGTTCTTAATGTTTTACAGGGGGTTCCGTTTGAACCCCTTCATTCCATTGATATCAAGTTGTTATCTTGGAAAGTTCTGTTTTTAATGGCGATTTCCTCGGCTCGAAGAGTCTCTGAGTTATCTGCCTTACATTGTGATTCTCCTTATCTGATTTTTCATTCAGACAAGGTAGTTCTGCGTACTAAACCTGGGTTCCTACCTAAGGTGGTCACTAACAGGAATATCAATCAAGAGATTGTGGTTCCATCTTTGTGTCCTAATCCTTCTTCGAAAAAGGAACGTCTGCTACACAATCTAGATGTAGTCCGTGCCCTGAAATTTTATCTACAGGCAACTAAGGATTTTCGACAAACGTCTTCCCTGTTTGTCGTTTATTCTGGTCAGAGGAGAGGTCAAAAAGCTTCGGCTACCTCTCTCTCCTTTTGGCTTCGTAGCATAATACGGTTAGCCTATGAGACTGCTGGACAGCAGCCTCCTGAAAGAATTACAGCACATTCTACTAGAGCTGTGGCTTCCACTTGGGCCTTTAAGAATGAGGCTTCTGTTGAACAGATTTGCAAGGCTGCAACTTGGTCTTCTCTTCATACTTTTTCCAAATTTTACAAATTTGACACTTTTGCTTCTTCGAAGGCTGTTTTTGGGAGAAAGGTTCTTCAGGCAGTGGTTCCTTCCGTATAAAGAGCCTGCCTGTCCCTCCCGTCATCCGTGTACTTTAGCTTTGGTATTGGTATCCCATAAGTAATGGATGATCCGTGGACTGGATACACTTAACAAGAGAAAACATAATTTCTTCTGTTATGTGCGATCAGTCCACGGGTCATCATTACTTCTGGGATATAACTCCTCCCCAACAGGAAATGCAAGAGGATTCACCCAGCAGAGCTGATATAGCTCCTCCCCTCTACGTCAGTCCCAGTCATTCTCTTGCACCCAACGACTAGATAGGATGTGTGAGAGGACTATGGTGATTATACTTAGTTTTTATGACTTCAATCAAAAGTTTGTTATTTTACAATAGCACCGGAGCGTGTTATTACTTCTCTGGCAGAGTTTGAAGAAGAATCTACCAGAGTTTATTACTATGATTTTAACCGGAGTAGTTAAGATCATATTGCTGTTCTCGGCCATCTGAGGGAGGTAAAGGCTTCAGATCAGGGGACAGCGGGCAGATGAATCTGCATTGAGGTATGTAGCAGTTTTTATTTTCTGAATGGAATTGATGAAAAAATCCTGCTATACCGTTATAATGACATGTATGTATACACTTCAGTATTCTGGGAATGGTTTTTCACCGGAACTACTCTGTTAAAGGTCACTAATCCTTTTAATAAATATTGTCATGTTAAACGTTTTTGCTGGAATGTAGAATCGTTTACATTGCTGAGGTACTGAGTAAATAAATGTTTGGGCATTATTTTCCACTTGGCAGTTGTCTGCTTTAAATTGTGACAGTTTCGTTTCTCCTCACTGCTGTGTGTGAGAGGGAGGGGCCGTTTTGGCGCTCTTTTGCTACGCATCAAAAAATTCCAGTCAGCTACTATTATATTTCCTGCATGATCCGGTTCACTGACAGATCTCAGGGGTCTTCAAACTTCTTTGAAGGGAGGTACATTCTCTCAGCAGAGCTGTGAGAATTTTTATTGACTGTGAATAAAAACGTTACTCTATAATTTTTTATGTCAAATTTAGTTATTTACTAATGGGAACAAACCTTTGCTAAAAGTTGTGTTATTTTAAACTTGATGCTATAACTGTTTCAGTTCATTATCTCAACTGTCATTTAATCGTTAAAGTACCTCTTTGAGGCACAGTACGTTTTTGCTAAAAAAGATTATAACCAGGTTGCAAGTTATTGCTAGTGTGTTAAACATGTCTGACTCAGAGAATATCTGTGTCATTTGTTCCAATGCCAAGGTGGAGCCCAATAGAAATTTATGTACTAACTGTATTGATGCTACTTTAAATAAAAGTCAATTTGTACAATGTGAACAAATTTCACCAAACTGCGAGGGAAGAGTTATGCCGACTAACTCGCCTCACGCGGCAGTACCTGCATCTCCCGCCCGGGAGGTGAGTGATATTATGGCGCCTAATACATCTGGGCGGCCATTACAGATAACATTACATGATATGGCTACTGTTATGACTGAAGTTTTGTCTAAATTACCAGAACTAAGAGGCAAGCGTGATCACTCTGGGGTGAGAACAGAGTGCGCTGACAATACTAGGGCCATGTCTGATACTGCGTCACAGCTTGCAGAGCATGAGGACGGAGAGCTTCATTCTGTGGGTGACGGTTCTGATCCAAACAGATTGGATTCAGATATTTCAAATTTTAAATTTAAATTGGAGAACCTCCGTGCATTACTAGGGGAGGTCTTAGCAGCTCTCAATGATTGTAACACCGTTGCAATACCAGAGAAAATGTGTAGGTTGGATAAATACTTTGCGGTACCGGCGAGTACTGACGTTTTTCCTATACCTAAGAGATTAACTGAAATTGTTACTAAGGAGTGGGATAGACCCGGTGTGCCGTTCTCACCCCCTCCAATATTTAGAAAGATGTTTCCAATAGACGCCACTACTCGGGACTTATGGCAAACGGTCCCTAAGGTGGAGGGAGCAGTTTCTACTTTAGCTAAGCGTACCACTATCCCGGTGGAGGATAGCTGTGCTTTTTCAGATCCAATGGATAAAAAATTAGAGGGTTACCTTAAGAAAATGTTTGTTCAACAAGGTTTTATATTGCAACCCCTTGCATGTATCGCGCCGATTACGGCTGCGGCAGCATTTTGGATTGAGTCTCTGGAAGAGAACCTTAGTTCGTCTACGCTAGACGACATTATGGACAGGCTTAGAGTCCTTAAACTAGCCAATTCATTCATTTCGGAGGCCGTAGTACATTTAACTAAACTTACGGCTAAGAACTCTGGATTCGCCATACAGGCACGTAGAGCACTGTGGCTAAAATCCTGGTCAGCTGATGTTACTTCTAAGTCTAAATTACTTAATATACCTTTCAAGGGGCAGTCTTTATTTGGGCCCGGGTTGAAAGAAATTATCGCTGACATTACAGGAGGTAAGGGCCACGCCCTACCTCAAGACAAAGCCAAAGCTAAGGCTAGACAGTCTAATTTTCGTTCCTTTCGGAATTTCAAACCTGGAGCAGCGTCAACCTCCACTGCACCAAAACAGGAAGGAGCTGTTGCTCGTTACAGACAAGGCTGGAAACCTAACCAGTCCTGGAATAAGGGCAAACAGACCAGGAAACCTGCTGCTGCCCCAAAGACAGCATGAACCGAGAGCCCCCGATCCGGGACCGGATCTAGTGGGGGGCAGACTTTCTCTCTTCGCTCAGGCCTGGGCAAGAGATGTTCAGGATCCCTGGGCGCTGGAGATCATATCTCAGGGATACCTTCTAGACTTCAAATTATCTCCCCCAAAAGGGAGATTTCATCTGTCAAGGTTGTCAACAAACCAGATAAAGAAAGAAGCGTTTCTACGCTGTGTACAAGATCTGTTATTAATGGGAGTGATCCATCCAGTTCCGCGGTCGGAACAAGGACAAGGGTTCTACTCAAACCTGTTTGTGGTTCCCAAAAAAGAGGGAACTTTCAGGCCAATCTTAGATTTAAAGATTCTAAACAAATTCCTAAGAGTTCCATCGTTCAAAATGGAAACTATTCGGACAATCTTACCTATGATCCAAAAGGGTCAGTACATGACCACAGTGGATTTAAAAGATGCTTACCTTCACATACCGATTCACAAAGATCATCAACGGTATCTACGGTTTGCCTTCCTAGACAGGCACTACCAGTTTGTAGCTCTTCCATTCGGATTGGCTACGGCCCCAAGAATCTTCACAAAGGTTCTGGGCGCCCTTCTGGCGGTACTAAGACCGCGAGGGATTTCGGTAGCTCCGTACCTAGACGACATTCTAATACAAGCTTCAAGCTTTCAAACTGCCAAGTCTCATACAGAGTTAGTTCTGGCATTTCTAAGGTCGCATGGATGGAAAGTGAACGAAAAGAAAAGTTCTCTTTTTCCTCTCACAAGAGTTCCATTCTTGGGGACTCTTATAGATTCTGTAGAAATGAAGATTTACCTGACAGAAGACAGGTTAACAAGGCTTCAGGATGCATGCCGTGTCCTTCATTCCATTCAACACCCGTCAGTGGCTCAATGCATGGAGGTGATCGGCTTAATGGTAGCGGCAATGGACATAGTACCTTTTGCACGCCTACACCTCAGACCGCTGCAATTGTGCATGCTAAGTCAGTGGAATGGGGATTACTCAGATTTGTCCCCTACCCTGAATCTGAATCAAGAGACCAGAAATTCTCTTCTATGGTGGCTTTATCGGCCACACCTGTCCAGGGGGATGCCATTCAGCAGGCCAGACTGGACAATCGTAACAACAGACGCCAGCCTACTAGGTTGGGGCGCTGTCTGGAATTCTCTGAAGACTCAGGGATTATGGAATCAGGAGGAGAGTCTCCTTCCAATAAACATTCTGGAATTGAGGGCAGTTCTCAATGCCCTTCTAGCTTGGCCCCAATTAACAACTCAGGGGTTCATCAGGTTTCAGTCGGACAATATCACGACTGTAGCTTACATCAACCATCAGGGAGGGACAAGAAGCTCCCTAGCAATGATGGAAGTATCAAAGATAATTCGCTGGGCAGAGTCTCACTCTTGCCACCTGTCAGCAATCCACATCCCGGGAGTGGAAAACTGGGAGGCGGATTTCTTGAGTCGCCAGACTTTTCATCCGGGAGAGTGGGAACTTCATCCGGAGATTTTTGCCCAAATACTTCGACGTTGGGGCAAACCAGAGATAGATCTCATGGCGTCTCGCCAGAACGCCAAACTTCCTCACTACGGGTCCAGATCCAGGGATCCGGAAGCGGTTCTGATAGATGCTTTGACAGCACCTTGGAACTTCGGGATGGCTTATGTGTTTCCACCCTTCCCGCTGCTTCCTCGATTGATTGCGAAAATCAAACAAGAGAGAGCATCTGTGATTCTAATAGCGCCTGCATGGCCACGCAGGACTTGGTATGCAGATCTAGTGGACATGTCATCCTGTCCGCCTTGGTCTCTACCTCTGAGACAGGACCTTCTGATACAGGGTCCATTCAAACATCAAAATCTAACTTCTCTGAAACTGACTGCTTGGAAATTGAACGCTTGATTTTATCAAAGCGTGGTTTTTCTGAGTCGGTTATTGATACCCTGATCCAGGCTAGGAAGCCTGTTACCAGAAAGATTTACCATAAAATATGGCGCAAATACCTATACTGGTGCGAATCCAAACGTTACTCCTGGAGTAAGGTTAGGATCCCTAGGATATTGTCCTTTCTACAAGAAGGTCTAGAAAAGGGTTTATCGGCTAGTTCATTAAAGGGACAGATTTCAGCTCTGTCCATCTTGTTGCACAGGCGTCTGTCAGAAAATCCAGACGTCAAGGCTTTTTGTCAAGCTTTAGCTAGGATCAAGCCTGTGTTTAAAGCCGTTGCTCCGCCATGGAGTTTAAACTTAGTTCTTAACGTTTTACAAGGTGTTCCATTTGAACCCCTTCATTCCATTGATATAAAATTGTTATCGTGGAAAGTTCTATTTTTAATGGCTATTTCCTCGGCTCGAAGAGTCTCTGAGTTATCAGCCCTACATTGTGATTCTCCTTATCTGATCTTTCACTCAGACAAGGTAGTTCTGCGTACTAAACCTGGGTTCTTACCTAAGGTAGTTACTAACAGGAATATCAATCAAGAGATTGTTGTTCCATCCTTGTGTCCAAATCCTTCTTCAAAGAAGGAGCGTCTTCTACACAATCTGGATGTAGTTCGTGCCCTCAAGTTCTACTTGCAGGCAACTAAAAATTTTCGCCAAACTTCTTCCTTGTTTGTCGTTTATTCTGGACAGAGGAGAGGTCAAAAAGCTTCTGCTACCTCTCTCTCTTTCTGGCTTCGTAGCATAATACGTTTAGCCTATGAGACTGCTGGACAGCAGCCTCCTGAAAGAATTACAGCTCACTCCACTAGAGCTGTGGCTTCCACTTGGGCCTTTAAGAATGAGGCCTCTGTTGAACAGATTTGCAAGGCTGCAACTTGGTCTTCGCTTCATACTTTTTCCAAATTTTACAAATTTGACACTTTTGCTTCTTCGGAGGCTATTTTTGGGAGAAAGGTTCTTCAGGCAGTGGTTCCTTCTATATAATGAGCCTGCCTATCCCTCCCGTCATCCGTGTACTTTTGCTTTGGTATTGGTATCCCAGAAGTAATGATGACCCGTGGACTGATCGCACATAACAGAAGAAAACATAATTTATGCTTACCTGATAAATTCCTTTCTTCTGTTGTGCGATCAGTCCACGGCCCGCCCTGTTTTTTAAGGCAGGTAAATATTTTTTAAATTATACTCCAGTCACCACTTCACCCTTGGTTACTCCTTTCTCGTTGATTCTTGGTCGAATGACTGGGACTGACGTAGAGGGGAGGAGCTATATCAGCTCTGCTGGGTGAATCCTCTTGCATTTCCTGTTGGGGAGGAGTTATATCCCAGAAGTAATGATGACCCGTGGACTGATCGCACAACAGAAGAAAGGAATTTATCAGGTAAGCATAAATTATGTTTTATGCTTACCTGATAAATTTATTTCTCTTGTAGTGTATCCAGTCCACGGCCCGCCCTGTCACTTTAAGGCAGGTAATTTTTCCATTAAACTACAGTCACCACTGCACCCTATGGTTTTCCTTTCTCTGCATGTTTTCGGTCGAATGACTGGTAATGGCAGTTAGGGGAGGAGCTATATAGCAGCTCTGCTGGGTGAATCCTCTTGCACTTCCTGTTGGGGAGGAGTTAATATCCCATAAGTAATGGATGATCCGTGGACTGGATACACTACAAGAGAAATAAATTTATCAGGTAAGCATAAATTATGTTTTTCTATTTGGCTACACTTACCACATCTTGTTACCCCACATGTGAATGTGCCTGGTTTTTGTTGTAACCAGTTTATAGGTTTATCGTGGCGTTTGTTGATTATGCTACGTAGTTTTGTAGGGGCCAAGATGTTTTTAGATCCTTATTTTTTCTGTAAATGACCAGGGGTTTGTCATCTAGGGAATCACCCAGGATAGGGTCTGCTTTTAGGGTTCCCCAGTGTTTTTTTAAGGATATTATAAATGTCTCTACTCCCCTCGTTAAAGGTTGTGATGAATCTCAAATTGTTATTTACATACGTGTTCTTGTTAGTATTTTATTTAGGTTTCAGAAGTGAGTTTCTATTCATTTCATAGACCATGTGTTTGGCTCTACCTATAGTATTTATGTCTTACCCTTTTTCTATAAACCTTTGGTCTAGTAATAACGCCTCTTTGATGTAATCGCTTTCCCTTGTGCAGTTTTATTTTACCCTTTGATATTGGCCCAGGGGTATGTTTGTCTTCCATTTTGGTAGATGTCCACTATGGGCATTAAGAAACCCCAAATGATGATAATATTGTCAATGTAGCGGAAATATCTTATAAGAATTTCTGAAAATGGGTTATTGTTCCAGATGTAGTTTTCTTCGAAATTATGCATATAAATATTTGCATATGATGGGGCAAAAGTTGTTCCCATCGCTGTCTGTTTATAGAACTGTTGTTCAAAAGTGAAGTAATTGTGGTTCAATATGAAATGTATACCTTTTATGATGACATTTAAGTGTATCTGAGACATATTACCTTTTTCTTCATAAATGGAAAGAGTCCACAGGAAGTGGCAAAGAGAGCACTTTTGGGAAATAAGAACCTGGCCACCAGGAGGAGGCAAAGACACCCCAGCCAAAGGCTTAAATATTCCTCCCACTCCCCTTATCCCCCAGTCATTCTTTGCCTTTCGTCCCAGGAGGTTGGCAGAGAAGTGTCAGAAGTTTGTTTTGTCTCTTATGGAGGGTACTACTCTTCGACATGGGACGGGAGTTTTAAGTAATCCTGTCAGTCTCTCAGTGAGAGCCTGGATGAAAGTTAGAGTCTGGAGATGCAGGGAGTGTCTTTCTGCAAAACCATCCCAACTCATATTAACAGCTCCACAAGCAATCAGCGTTGTCGAACTTCGTTTCGCTGCCTGCTTTCTTTTCTTAAGTCCATGGCAGAGGCGCTGCTTCTATTCGCCACACTTGAAGGGCCGTGTTCCTGTTCCACGGCGAATAAGTATAAAAAATAGGGCCTCAGTGAGGCTTCTTTGGTTCTTGGAATCGAGGGTTAATATCTCCCGAGGGGGATTATTGAACAGGTTTTCTTTTAACCCCTTAATGACCACAGCACTTTTCCATTTTTTGTCCGTTTGGGACCAAGGCTATTTTTACATTTTTGCGGTGTTTGTGTTTAGCTGTAATTTTCCTCTTACTCATTTACTGTACCCACACATATTATATACCGTTTTCTCCTACATTGGTGTATCCGGTCCACGGCTTCATCCTTACTTGTGGGATATTCTCAATCCCTACAGGAAGTGGCAAAGAGAGCACACAGCAGAGCTGTCCATATAGCTCCCCTCAGGTTCCGCCCCCCCAGTCATTCTCTTTGCCGCTCTAACTAGTAGCATCTCCACGGGGGTGGTAAAGAGTATGTGGTGTTAGTTGTAGTTTTTTATTTCTTCTATCAAGAGTTTGTTATTTTAAAATAGTGCCGGCTTGTACTATTTACTCTGCAGCAGAAAGTGATGAAGATTTCTGCTGAGAGGAATATGATTTTAGCACCAGTAACTAAAATCCATTGCTGTTCCCACGCAGGACTGTTGAATACCAGAGAACTTCAGTTGGGGGGGGGAACAGTTTGCAGGCTTAACTGCTTCAGGTATGATCAGTCATTTTTCTAACAAGACCAAGTAATGCTAGAAGACTGTCAGAAATCCCCTCAGGGATAGGTAAGCCATTTTTCTTAGACTCTGTATAAAATGATGGCTTATATTAAGGGCTCTATGCTGGTTGACACTATTGTGGGCTTAATCGATTTCTTTTTAGCATGTTTTCAGTATAAATAAGGTGTTTTTTCAGACTTTGAAACACTTATGGGGTTTAATATTGCGCCTGGCACTTATTTAGACACCTAATCTAGTCTAAAAGGCCCCTCCACTCTGGGATGTGTCAGCCTCCCACCTGACACATCCCACCCCCTGATCCCTCCCAAACAGCTCCCTTCCCTCCCTCCCCCACCCCACAATTGTCCCCGCCATCTTAAGTACTGGCAGAAAGTCTGCCAGTACTAAAATAAAATGTTTTTTTAAAAAGCATATTTACATATACTGCTGTGTAGGATCCCCCCCCTAGCCCCCAACCTCCCTGATCCCCCCCCCCCCAAACAGCTCTCTAACCCTCCCCCTCTGCCTTATTGGGGGCCATCTTGGGTACTGGCAGCTGTCTGCAACAAAAAAAAAAGTGTTTTTTTTTATTTTTTATTTTTTTTTCTGTAGTGTAGCTTCCCCCACCACCTAACTGATGTTTTTTTTATTATCATTTTATCATTTTTATCCTCATTTCTATTTCATTTTAGTACACATTTTTTCTGTAGTGCAGCGGTTCCCACCCGCTCCCTCCCCGTGCACGCTCCCGCCCCCCCCCCCCCCCCCGTGCACGTGCGCGAGTCCGTGCGCACGTCTGGACATCTCCGCCCACGATCCTGCCCCCCTCCACATCACCAGGGCCATCAATGGCCGCCACCCGCCTCCCACATAGGCTCCCACCCACCAACGAGGAAAGCCACTGATCTCCAGTGCAGAGAGGGCCACAGAGTGGCTCTCTCTGCATCGGATGGCTACAAAAGGTTATTGCAGGATGCCTCCATATCGAGGCATCACTGCAATAACCGGAAAGCAGATGGAAGCGAGCAGGATCGCTTCCAGCTACTTTCCACACCGAGGACGTGCAGGGTATGTCCTCAGGCGTTAACTGCCTTTTTTTTGAGGACGTACCCTGCACGTCCTCGGTCGTTAAGGGGTTAATAATGTTTGTTATGTGATTCAATCTGCTTATGTGTAGTGTTAACTCGGCTCTTGGCTTAGAACATAGGGGCCTTTCGAAGTGACACGACCTTAAGGTTGGGCGTGCTTTTTGTGGACTGTACGGTTCACCTTGTGACTGGACGTCTTTACGTTCTGGTCTTCCATTTCTGCATTCCTGACCGTGTGGCGACTGAAAAAATTTGGGTCTGCTAGTGTCTGGTTCTAGGAGGTGGTGAGTGCCCCAGCCATTGTGGGGGTCAGGTGCCATTTAGATTTTTCTTTAGTCCATATTCTTTTTTTTTTTTTTTTGTTTTTTCTTTTTTTTTTTTTTAAATACATTTTTATTGAGACAATCAGGTACATACATAAAAATGAAGCAGGTAAAAACCATTACAGCAAAATATTCTCACATCGTCCTGGATACAGAGCTAAGATTGATATGTACATCTGATAAAGTTGGGCATGCAACTGATAATCGCAAAACACACATAAAATTGCTTTTACATATCCAGTTAGCGTAATGAGGTAAGGTTGCCTGCACTTAAACACTTTGTCTTCATTTTATATTTTTAAGGAATAACAATAGAATAAAATTATTCAACAATAAAAAACATACAACCCAGAATTGTTTGGGACAAGATTGTCCATTCTCTTATCTGCAGTGGAGTTATTAAATATCTGTTTCATATAATTAGATCCTGTGGGTACACAAGGAAGATACAGAGAGAGTCCACACTCAGAGGGATCTAATGTAAACCTGACTTGATATGCGGCTACATGTATTGGTGCCTTAATGGCTAAACAGTTAGATAGAGATCTAGCAGGTCATGAAAAGGAGGGGGGGGGGATTTTATTGGGATGAAGGCTTTTCAAGATTCTAGGTTAGTCTGGGAAGAGTGTAAGCCATTGGTGCCAAATTCTAATGTGCAAGTTTGTCTTGTCTAACACTCAGAAGGAGTATTGCTCCATCTGTCTAATGTGACAGTGGATAGTGCTTGCGTGTAGGATGGTGATGTTTTGTTTCTCCATGCCCTAGCTATGGTCAGTTTAGTTGCCATGAAAAGGTAGATCATGAGGTCCTCTTTGGGTCTATCTACTGTGGGGACTGGCATGTGTAAGAGAGCAACTTCTGAGAGGTAGGGAGGATAGATACCTAGGCGGTTGAGAGTGTCGTAAGCTTTTTTCCAAAGGGGTTGGATTTTTGGGCATGACCACCAGACATGTATATGCGTGCCCGGTTGTCCACACAAACGCCAACAGAGCGGGGATTGGGATTTGTACGTTTTATGTAAGGTGACCGGAACCAGGTGCCATCTGACTGTGATTTTGTAATACAGCTCCCATAAAGTGGCACAGTGGAGTAGTTTTCTAGTAATCTGTATTCTGCTGTGCCATACGTCAGTGTCTACAAGAAATCCAATTTCCTTCTCCCAGTCATTATGTTGTGGGATTTTGAGGGAAGGTTTTGCATTGGTCAGGAGGGTGTAATGTAGGGAAAGCGAGTGTTTAATGGTGTGTGCTTTAGTCCATGTCTGTTCCCAAATGGAGAGTGGCCGGAGAGCTTTCGTCACATAACCCCAGGAGCAGAGCAGGGAGCTAATTCGGTAAGCTTCGAACTGTAACTTCGGGGGTATGTTAAATTTAGTGCAAAGCTGCGGGTGGGAGAGCCAAGTCCCTGAGTCATAAAAGTCTATAATTGTTTTGATATGTAGGTTCTGCCACACGTCAAAGTGGGTTTCAGGCAGTGTTGACAGGGCTGCCGCCAAGGTAAGAGCGGGTGAGGGGTGGAGTCCATATTCTTATATTCTCTATCCAGTTATGGAGGATTCTGATGCTGATACGGTTCAAATTTCAGATTCAGATTTTTCGACTTGTGAAGAATGTGAATTGGCCCCGTTGAAACAGGTCACTCAGTTATGTTCGATATGCCATATTAGAGCGCCTTGTTCCTCGGGCTCGGGGAATCAAGGGTCCACTGAGCCACCCGCCTCTGGGGGTTCTGTCCTTCGAAAGGCAAGTTCCCTACCGCTCCCTACTACTACACATGCGGGTAACCCAGATTATGTTTATCCCTCCTTACAGGGCGGCTTGTTCCCCCCCCCCCCCCCCCCCGGAGGTTGCAGCTTGTTTTCACTTATTTTTGGCGATTATGCGTCTGCAAATACCAGACGTTTATGTGCGTTTGTGCTCGTGCCAGATTGTCCCGGGTCTCCCGGCCTTGGGTGGGCCTATACAGTTCCCTGTGGGTGTAGCTGTCCCTGAGTGTTGTGCCTTTCGTTACAGAATAGCGCGCCTTCGCATCTTACTCAAACACGTTTTTGCCTTATTAGAGGATCCTATCCTTAACGGATATGGGAATCCGCAGTATTCTGCTTCGAATGGTTCACCTCATTAGACATGTGGGGATGGCGTAATCTCTTGAATGTCGGTTGTTGAGATCCTTCCCAGTTTTTGTTGGAAGATCAGGGTTCCGTTTGGCTGGTCCTGCGGGTATGCCTGTTTCTTCTTAGGCGTTTGCCTACGGGCTGCCTTATATTTTCTTTTATCAATTAGAATGACTTTTAATTTGATTATATGTTTCCTTTGGGAACTATCTCTAGGATCGATTCTCGCTGTTTACTTCTGCAGAAGTTGTTAAGGGACATGTTAGTCCTATGTTTGGTCTGTTATTCTCTTCCCCTCTGAGGGCAGCTTGACAGTTATGGCCCTGTTGCAAGCTGGTCCTGCTTGGGTTCAGATCTTCTGTCTTGTGGCCTGTTCAGACACATAGCGCCTGTTCTGCCTGGCTGGTCCGGTCCAGGCGCCGAGTGCTTACTTTATTATTTATGTTTCTTGTTTTTATTTTACAAGTTTCAGCTAAGCATTCTAACGAGAACTCGTGGGTCCGTGAGGCTGGAAGGATTGTTTCAGTCCTTATTAAGCCTTCAAGTTGGTTGACTGGGTCAGCGGTGTTCCGCTGCATCACTCTTTTTGCCCCGATTCTCTCGGGACCTAGAGTATTCTTCCTCACGTGGGAGGATTGGGGGTTTAGTGCCTCCTTACCGCTGGTTTAAGGCGTTTTTTCTTTTCGGAGGCTCTAGGAATTGTCCTGACGTGTTCCTTCCGTGGTTCTCTTGTCAGTGAGACCTTTGGACTTCCCCATGTGAGTTAGGTCTCCTTATGGGGCCCTGGGTTTTCCTTCGGTAGATAGTTGCTCTCTTCTTTGAGATAGTTCTTTTGGACTCTGCTTAGGATTTTCCCCGTATCTGGGGATGCTCCGCATCCTTGGTTTCAGGTACTCCTCTGTCTCATATTGGGGAGGTGCAGACTAGCTTTTGATCGAGTGACCTTGTCCTCGTGGTATTCCCTTGCTTGGATGTCTTGTGGCAGTCGAACACCTATGGGCTCTATTGTCTAGGTTTGAGATGACTTAGCTCCTTTGAAGCGTTGGACTTCGGCATGGGGTGGTCTCTTCCTTGGATCAGGACTTGTGAGGTGTTCTCTCCTGGATATTACATTAATATCTCCCTGTGGGTCTGTTTTCTATGTCAGACGGGGTGTTTCAATTTCCGGGATATTGTTTGTTTTAAAAAATTGGGCTCTGGAACCTGTCATCGCCCTGGTTCTTCCAGTTGCTGAGGCTTTTGCTCAGCGTTTTCCCTTGTGGATCCCGTTGCGGGTTGTTACTGGTCTTTTCAGGATCTAGGACGGGTTTGGGGTTCTCCTGTTCCGGGAATTTGGGCTATGACCTTTGGTCTGGCGAGTAGATCTGGTTGGCCAGATTTCCTAAGTGCTGCTACTCGTTGGCTTTGCCTACGCTTAATGAATGGTTTTCTTTGGACGGTTTGCTGTGGTAACCTGATGGCATCGCGGTTCTCCAGGCGAAGGGTTATAGGGTAACCGTTGCAGCTAATGCACCCTTCTGTGCGCTAAGTTTTCAGGGGATTCCTTCAAGGCTCATCTGTGTTGGAGAGTGCTATCTTATTCAGCCTGTGGTCTTGTGCCTTGTGGGCAGGTGCTCTGTCTCTAATGGCCCCCTTTTTCTTAAGGGGGGCTTGTTCTCCTATGGAGGCCTTGTTTAGGACTTTTCCTAGACTCAGGGGATGGAACAGAGGGTTTAACCTATTTGGAGAGAAGCATGTTCTCTGGGTATACTGTTCTATCTGGAGTCTTGCTGGCTCTGCGTCGAGATAGGCCTTTGCTAGACTCTTCTGGGTCTTCGGCCTTGTCGACTGTCTTTATGGAGTTTCGGGGGTTCCCGAGCACTGTGGAATGGCTGAAGCCATTTTTTCCATTTTTTTGTGACCAGGTGTCGGGGTTCGTCTGTTCCCCTGTTTTCTAACCTACTAACGCTTGGGCTGGCCCGGTTGGGAGTAGGTCCTGAGATTGTTGTTCCATGGGGGTGTAATGGGCCTACTTGAGGTTCTATACTTCTCCCCTTTTGGGACCTATGTGTCGGTCTGGCGGCTGGGATTGCCTAGAGGGTACCTCTGTCTTGGAGTTTTTACAATCCGATATTTTGTTTAGCTGCATTTTACTTGTTAGTAAAGTATTCTCTCTCTGGGCTGCATGTTCTGACTCGGGTGCTTACCTTGTGTGGGTCTGCTACACGTTTTGGTGTTAAATACTTAAGTGCTGACGACTTGAGGATGTCTTCAGTTGTTGTTTCAGTGCTTCCACTCAAGTTGAGAGTAAAAATCGATGTTTGGATGCCCGGTCCTAGACCTTGTGTTATGTTGGTCTGGGCGTTGCCTCCCCTTATTTGTTCTGGACCCATTTGGGTCTTTATGTGCTGGGCTCGTTTTAGGGGTTTTCCTTTATGGAGTTTTGTGGTGTCCTTTCGATTTCCTTTGATTTTTTCTTGCCCCGTCCCTTTGGGAGTATCGGGCTGGTGTTCCCTTCGTTAGTAAGGGGTGTGTGGTTGGGGGCCGACCGCCGGGAGACAGTGTCTCCTGGAGGACTATTGGCTCAGTTGAGTCTGATTTTGCGGTCTCTAGCTAGGCTTCCGGACTATCTGCGGGTCAGTGTCCTTGAGGCTTTTTTCTTTCAATGTTCTCGGCTTCGGACGAAGCAGGGTTTTGTTGTGTAGTGGTTTTAGGCTTGGTGCCCTCAGAATGGGCCGCCTCTTGTACCCTCCCGTCTTGGCATTCAATGTCCTCTATAGCTTGTTTTCCCAAAAGTAATGAATGCAGCTATGAAGAAAAACTTAAATTATGCTTACCGATAAATTTTCTTTTCTCCAACATAGGTGTGTCCGGTCCACGGCGTCATCCTTACTTGTGGGATATTCTCCTCCCCAACAGGAAATGGCAAAGAGCCCAGCAAAGCTGGTCACATGATCCCTCCTAGGCTCCGCCTACCCCAGTCATTCTCTTTGCCGTTGTACAGGCAACATCTCCACGGAGATGGCTTAGAGTTTTTTAGTGTTTAACTGTAGTTTTTATTATTCAATCAAGAGTTTGTTATTTTGAAATAGTGCTGGTATGTACTATTTACTCAGAAACAGAAAAGAGATGAAGATTTCTGTTTGTATGAGGAAAATGATTTTAGCAACCGTAACTAAAATCCATGGCTGTTCCACACAGGACTGTTGAGAGCAATTAACTTCAGTTGGGGGAACAGTATGCAGTCTCTTGCTGCTTGAGGTATGACACATTCTAACAAGACGATGTAATGCTGGAAGCTGTCATTTTCCCTATGGGATCCGGTAAGCCATGTTTATTACGATCGTAAATAAGGGCTTCACAAGGGCTTATTAAGACTGTAGACTTTTTTTGGGCTAAATCGATTCATTATTAACACATATTTAGCCTTGAGGAATCATTTTATCTGGGTATTTTGATATAATAATATCGGCAGGCACTGTATTAGACACCTTATACCTTAGGGGCTTTCCCAAAGCATAAGCAGAGCCTCATTTTCGCGCCGGTGTGGCGCACTTGTTTTTGAGAGGCATGGCATGCAGTCGCATGTGAGAGGAGCTCTGACACTTAGAAAAGACTTTCTGAAGGCGTCATTTGGTATCGTATTCCCCTTTGGGCTTGGTTGGGTCTCAGCAAAGCAGATACCAGGGACTGTAAAGGGGTTAAAGTTTAAAACGGCTCCGGTTCCGTTATTTTAAGGGTTAAAGCTTCCAAATTTGGTGTGCAATACTTTTAAGGCTTTAAGACACTGTGGTGAAAATTTGGTGAATTTTGCACAATTCCTTCATGTTTTTTCACAATTGCAGTAATAAAGTGTGTTCAGTTTAAAATTTAAAGTGACAGTAACGGTTTTATTTTAAAACGTTTTTTGTACTTTGTTATCAAGTTTATGCCTGTTTAACATGTCTGAACTACCAGATAGACTGTGTTCTGAATGTGGGGAAGCCAGAATTCCTATTCATTTAAATAAATGTGATTTATGTGATAATGACAATGATGCCCAAGATGATTCCTCAAGTGAGGGGAGTAAGCATGGTACTGCATCATTCCCTCCTTCGTCTACACGAGTCTTGCCCACTCAGGAGGCCCCTAGTACATCTAGCGCGCCAATACTCCTTACTATGCAACAATTAACGGCTGTAATGGATAATTCTGTCAAAAACATTTTAGCCCAAATGAACACTTGTCAGCGTAAGCGCGGCTGCTCTGTTTTAGATACTGAAGAGCATGGCAACGCTGATACTAATATCTCTGAAGGGCCCCTAACCCAGTCTGATGGGGCCAGGGAAGTTTTGTCTGAGGGAGAAATTACTGATTCAGGGAACATTTCTCAACAGGCTGAACCTGATGTGATTGCATTTAAATTTAAGTTGGAACATCTCCGCATTCTGCTTAAGGAGGTATTATCCACTCTGGATGATTGTGACAAGTTGGTCATCCCAGAGAAACTATGTAAAATGGACAAGTTCCTAGAGGTGCCGGGGCTCCCAGAAGCTTTTCCTATACCCAAGCGGGTGGCGGACATTGTTAATAAAGAATGGGAAAGGCCCGGTATTCCTTTCGTCCCTCCCCCCATATTTAAAAAATTGTTTCCTTTGGTCGACCCTAGAAAGGACTTATGGCAGACAGTCCCCAAGGTCGAGGGGGCGGTTTCCACTTTAAACAAACGCACCACTATACCCATAGAGGATAGTTGTGCTTTCAAAGATCCTATGGATAAAAAATTAGAAGGTTTGCTTAAAAAGATGTTTGTTCAGCAGGGTTACCTTCTACAACCAATTGCATGCATTGTCCCTGTCGCTACAGCCGCATGTTTCTGGTTCGATGAGCTGATAAAGGCGGTCGATAGTGATTCTCCTCCTTATGAGGAGATTATGGACAGAATCAATGCTCTCAAATTGGCTAATTCTTTCACCCTAGACGCCACTTTGCAATTGGCTAGGTTAGCGGCTAAGAATTCTGGGTTTGCTATTGTGGCGCGCAGAGCGCTTTGGTTGAAATCTTGGTCGGCTGATGCGTCTTCCAAGAACAAGCTACTTAACATTCCTTTCAAGGGGAAAACGCTGTTTGGCCCTGACTTGAAAGAGATTATCTCTGATATCACTGGGGGTAAGGGCCACGCCCTTCCTCAGGATCGGCCTTTCAAGGCAAAAAATAAACCTACTTTTCGTCCCTTTCGTAGAAACGGACCAGCCCGAGGTGCTACGTCCTCTAAGCAAGAGGGTAATACTTCTCAAGCCAAGCCAGCTTGGAGACCAATGCAAGGCTGGAACAAGGGAAAGCAGGCCAAGAAACCTGCCACTGCTACCAAGACTGCATGAAAAGTTGGCCCCCGATCCGGGACCGGATCTGGTGGGGGGCAGACTCTCTCTCTTCGCTCAGGCTTGGGCAAGAGATGTTCTGGATCCTTGGGCGCTAGAAATAGTCTCCCAAGGTTATCTTCTGGAATTCAAGGGACTTCCCCCAAGGGGGAGGTTCCACAGGTCTCAGTTGTCTTCAGACCACATAAAAAGACAGGCATTCTTACATTGTGTAGAAGACCTGTTAAAAATGGGAGTGATTCATCCTGTTCCATTAAGAGAACAAGGGATGGGGTTCTACTCCAATCTGTTCATAGTTCCCAAAAAAGAGGGAACGTTCAGACCAATCTTAGATCTCAAGATCTTAAACAAGTTTCTCAAGGTTCCATCGTTCAAGATGGAAACCATTCAAACTATTCTTCCTTCCATCCAGGAAGGTCAATTCATGACCACGGTGGATTTAAAGGATGCGTATCTACATATTCCTATCCACAAGGAACATCATCGGTTCCTAAGGTTCGCATTCCTGGACAAACATTACCAGTTCGTGGCGCTTCCTTTCGGATTAGCCACTGCTCCAAGGATTTTCACAAAGGTACTAGGGTCCCTTCTAGCTGTGCTAAGACCAAGGGGCATTGCTGTAGTACCTTACTTGGACGACATTCTGATTCAAGCGTCGTCCCTTCCTCAAGCAAAGGCTCACACGGTCATTGTCCTGGCCTTTCTCAGATCTCACGGATGGAAAGTGAACGTGGAAAAGAGTTCTCTATCCCCGTCAACAAGGGTTCCCTTCTTGGGAACAATAATAGACTCCTTAGAAATGAGGATTTTTCTGACAGAGGCCAGAAAAACAAAGCTTCTAGACTCTTGTCGGATACTTCATTCCGTTCCTCTTCCTTCCATAGCTCAGTGCATGGAAGTGATCGGGTTGATGGTAGCGGCAATGGACATAGTTCCTTTTGCGCGCATTCATCTAAGACCATTACAACTGTGCATGCTCAGTCAGTGGAATGGGGATTATACAGACTTGTCTCCGAAGATACAAGTAAATCAGAGGACCAGAGACTCACTCCGTTGGTGGCTGTCCCTGGACAACCTGTCACAAGGGATGACATTCCGCAGACCAGAGTGGGTCATTGTCACGACCGACGCCAGTCTGATGGGCTGGGGCGCGGTCTGGGGAGCCCTGAAAGCTCAGGGTCTTTGGTCTCGGGAAGAATCTCTTCTACCGATAAATATTCTGGAACTGAGAGCGATATTCAATACTCTCAAGGCTTGGCCTCAGCTAGCGAGGGCCAAGTTCATACGGTTTCAATCAGACAACATGACAACTGTTGCGTACATCAACCATCAGGGGGGAACAAGGAGTTCTCTAGCGATGGAAGAAGTGACCAAAATCGTTCTATGGGCGGAGTCTCACTCCTGCCACCTGTCCGCTATCCACATCCCAGGAGTGGAAAATTGGGAAGCGGATTTTCTGAGTCGTCAGACATTGCATCCGGGGGAGTGGGAACTCCATCCGGAAATCTTTGCCCAAGTCACTCAGCTGTGGGGCATTCCAGACATGGATCTGATGGCCTCTCGTCAGAACTTCAAAGTTCCTTGCTACGGGTCCAGATCCAGGGATCCCAAGGCGGCTCTAGTGGATGCACTAGTAGCACCTTGGACCTTCAAACTAGCTTATGTGTTCCCGCCGTTTCCTCTCATCCCCAGGCTGGTAGCCAGGATCAATCAGGAGAGGGCGTCGGTGATCTTGATAGCTCCTGCGTGGCCACGCAGGACTTGGTATGCAGATCTGGTGAATATGTCATCGGCTCCACCTTGGAAGCTACCTTTGAGACGAGACCTTCTTGTTCAGGGTCCGTTCGAACATCCGAACCTGGTTTCACTCCAGCTGACTGCTTGGAGATTGAACGCTTGATCTTATCGAAGCGAGGGTTCTCAGATTCTGTTATCGATACTCTTGTTCAGGCCAGAAAGCCTGTAACTAGAAAAATTTACCACAAAATTTGGAAAAAATATATCTGTTGGTGTGAATCTAAAGGATTCCCTTGGGACAAGGTTAAGATTCCTAAGATTCTATCCTTCCTTCAAGAAGGATTGGAAAAAGGATTATCTGCAAGTTCCCTGAAGGGACAGATTTCTGCCTTGTCTGTGTTACTTCACAAAAAGCTGGCAGCTGTGCCAGATGTTCAAGCCTTTGTTCAGGCTCTGGTTAGAATTAAGCCTGTTTACAAACCTTTGACTCCTCCTTGGAGTCTCAATTTAGTTCTTTCAGTTCTTCAGGGGGTTCCGTTTGAACCCTTACATTCCGTTGATATTAAGTTATTATCTTGGAAAGTTTTGTTTTTAGTTGCAATCTCTTCTGCTAGAATTATCTGCTCTGCAGTGTTCTCCTCCTTATCTGGTGTTCCATGCAGATAAGGTGGTTTTACGTACTAAGCCTGGTTTTCTTCCAAAAGTTGTTTCTAACAAAAACATTAACCAGGAGATTATCGTACCTTCTCTGTGTCCGAAACCAGTTTCAAAGAAGGAACGTTTGTTGCACAATTTGGATGTTGTTCGCGCTCTAAAATTCTATTTAGATGCTACAAAGGATTTTAGACAAACATCTTCCTTGTTTGTTGTTTATTCTGGTAAAAGGAGAGGTCAAAAAGCAACTTCTACCTCTCTCTCTTTTTGGATTAAAAGCATCATCAGATTGGCTTACGAGACTGCCGGACGGCAGCCTCCCGAAAGAATCACAGCTCATTCCACTAGGGCTGTGGCTTCCACATGGGCCTTTAAGAACGAGGCTTCTGTTGATCAGATATGTAGGGCAGCGACTTGGTCTTCACTGCACACTTTTACCAAATTTTACAAGTTTGATACTTTTGCTTCTTCTGAGGCTATTTTTGGGAGAAAGGTTTTGCAAGCCGTGGTGCCTTCCATTTAGGTGACCTGATTTGCTCCCTCCCTTCATCCGTGTCCTAAAGCTTTGGTATTGGTTCCCACAAGTAAGGATGACGCCGTGGACCGGACACACCTATGTTGGAGAAAACAGAATTTATGTTTACCTGATAAATTACTTTCTCCAACGGTGTGTCCGGTCCACGGCCCGCCCTGGTTTTTTTAATCAGGTCTGATAATTTATTTTCTTTAACTACAGTCACCACGGTATCATATGGTTTCTCCTATGCAAATATTCCTCCTTAACGTCGGTCGAATGACTGGGGTAGGCGGAGCCTAGGAGGGATCATGTGACCAGCTTTGCTGGGCTCTTTGCCATTTCCTGTTGGGGAGGAGAATATCCCACAAGTAAGGATGACGCCGTGGACCGGACACACCGTTGGAGAAAGTAATTTATCAGGTAAACATAAATTCTGTTTTTTTCAGATGGAAAGAGTCCACAGCTCCCCACCCATATTTTTTATGTGGGGCGTATTTTTATTCTTCTGGCACATTTTCACCCTGATATTTCTTCTACTGTTCCTTGTTCCTCAGCAGAATGACTGTGGGATGAGGGGAGTGGGAGAAGTATTTAAGCCTTTGGCTGAGGTGTCTTTGCCTCCTCCTGGTGGCCAGGTTCCTATTTCCCTAAAGTAATGCATGCAGCTGTGGACTCTTTCCATCTGAAGAAAAGAAAATTATCGGTAAGCATAATTTAAGCTTTTCTAATATTTCTTGAACTGCTGTTATTCCTAGATTATGTGGAATGCATGTGTACAAGGAAGGCACATCACATGTGGTGCACATAAAATCCTCCTGTCTTTCAAAAATAAAGTATCCCTAAGATAAGCTTTAGTGGACTTCACAATCGGTTGTAGATAGTGGTCAATATTAATGGAAAGATTACTGGTTAGGGAGCTTATGACCGAGATGATAGGTCTGCCAGGTGGCTTGGTCAGAGATTTGTGTACTTTGGGCAAATGGTAAAAAGTTGGTATGGTGGGGTGGGTTTTTGTTAAGAAGTTGAACTCGTCAGAGTTAAGAATACTGCAATTTTTAGCGTCTTTCAATATAGTATTAAGTTCTTTCTTGTATTTGATTTTAGGATCGAAATGAAGCATTTTATATGTGTTTGTGTCACTCAATATTTTTATTGCCTCTTCTAAATAGTCAAAGCGATTCTGAATTACTACTCCACCCCCCTTATCTGCTGCCCTGATTACAATATCTATTATTCTGTAAAGATTTTAATGTCTTTCTCTCTTCAAAGGTTAAATTGTCATTGTATTTTGTGACCCATTGCTTATCTTTCGTTTCCCATAGTTTTGTTAAGTCCTTACATACCAATTTGTTGAACGTGGTAATAAATTCACCCTGTCCTGAATATGGATAGAAGGAAGACTTTCTTTTGAAATGACTGTGTTCAATGGTAGAGTCTAAATCGTGAATGGATAGATCAAATAGGTTCCCTAGTCTGTGAGTACTCCCCTGATGCTTGGGTATTAAGGCTTAGCGGAGCGTCTTTTAAGCTGTTTAAAACTCCAATGATCTGATAATCAGAGCATTGAGGAATTGTTGGTTGGAGTACTGATGTGTGGAGTACTCTTGGTGAAATATCTCTTTAATTTCAAATTGCGTACATATTTCTGGATATCAATATAGGTCTGAAACCTGTCTGGTGCAGACTTAGGGGCAAAATTAAGGCCTTTGGACAAAAGATTTATTTCAGCATTCCCTACAGTTGTACTAGAGAGATTAAAGATATTAGCATTATTGCGTTCTACCTCATTCTTTTTATATCTGTGTTTTTGAACCATTCTACCCCCTCTTGTTCCCCGCTTTCCCTTCTTTTTCCTGGTGTTGTTCTTTGGTTCCAATTTTTGGAATCCTCAACTTCTTTTAGACTGCAATGTCGTCCCTGGGGTGGGATGGCAAGGTCTAAAAAATTGAATTGGTGACCATTGCTTCTATTTTCCTCCCATTGTTTATTCACGTGTTCTATTCATGTGAAAATTCCCTTTTGGTTTGGCCCCCTGTATGTTCCAATCACTTCTGGTATTATGATGTTGCACAGTATCTGCCAGTACCTCAAATCTATTTTGGTTCCTAAAATTAGGTGTGTGTGTGTATTTCATTTCCTATATTCCACTATTGCGTAAGTAGGGTGGAATAAAGAAGTGTGGTTTATTACGCCAAGAATTGGGATTTGGGGTATTGTTCCCATTGTCTCCTCTAAAATTATGAGTATACGAGTGTGTGTAATGTTGGTTCTTATGTCCCTGATTGTTCCATGATGGTTGAGGTGCATAATGATGTTGATAGTTTCTATTTTTGTTGTATTGGGTATGTGTGCCAGTCTGAGAAGACTGTGTGTGATTTTTATTTGTATTTTTATTTCGCCAATTTGGGGCAAAACGTTGTGATTTATTATAATTATCATGTTGGTGTTTCACACTCTCTATAATATTTTGTTTGGAGTTGTGAGCTTCCTCTTCGTTTATAACTTGGGTAGTTGTTTCTTTTCTGTTGTAAGTATAAACCTCATTATTCTTGTAGTCCTCCTTGTCCCTGCACAGTTTCTTATGTTTGCTCTTTTGAGGTCTGCACAAAATTTGTTATTCCTATCCTGAATATTGTCATTGAGTTTCTTAAAGTTATCATCAGATTGGAAAACTTGAATTTTGGGGAGAAGGGTGTCGATAGTTTTTTTATTTTATCAAGTTTGTATTCTCTATATCTGATTAATATTTTAATAAGTGTCATGGAGCAATCATGGAATGCTTTATCCCAATCGGTGGTAAATTCCACCTCTTCTAATTCAAATGCTGGATGTTTGTATAACCTGAGGCCTCTGGGGATAATGTCATGTAAGACATAATTGTCTAGTAAAATTAAATCTTGCCATTTGCTAGTATCGTTATTAAGGAGTTTTTCCAATTCTCTAAATAGCTCTATCGGGTTGGTGTGTGTGTTATTAGGCACATTAGTTAAATCGCCCAAAGAATGTGCCAATAAATCGGATGCTCTTTGTCTGTCTAGAATATCTGGTTGGACAATCGCCAAAAAACAAATTGCTCATGTTAACAAATTGGTATCCAGACAAAATATGCGGGTTAAATAACACAAGCTTAATCTGAAGTGTAACAGATTTTGTGTCTAACAGAACAAAAATATATGTGTAATTTCTAAGTATAGTGTTAGAGAAAATACCTATCTAACACTATATCGATTTAACCTTAATGAATCTGGTGCTATTCTATATGGGGATAGCTTCTATAATGGATGATCAGTGGAAAAATGAGTATAATCAATGGATCCACTACACAATATATCTTTTGTCAAAAGAAACACACTTTGGGGCTTTGTGATTAAACTTGAGGGTGTAGATGTAAAAACGCCTTTGATATAAGCTTAACAAATCTTGCAGTGCTGGAGGATCATTTTAGAATATCTCACCTGAGCAAAGAGGTTTTAATTATCAGGGCCTTAGAGAGAACAATAGAAAATTAAAATGTTATTGCCTCTGTATCCAACTCCTCACTGGGAATGTGTTTGTTTCTAAACTGTCTTGTTTACATAACTTTTCTATCATCAGAAGTTCAGTATTACATTTTCAGTGTAGCTGGGGATACAACGGGCAAAAACAGCTATTTCAAACAACACAATTAAGGTAAAGGAGCTATCTATAAAAAAATACACTGCAGCAGGTAAATAGATCATTGGGAACTAATTAAAAAAATTACAGTACATTGTCCTTTTAGCGTCTCTGTATGCTACCAGAGGATGCAGAAATAGTGGAGAAAACACACCCAAAAGAACAACAATACTGGTGTGCAGCTCAACACAGCCAGTGAGCCCATGATGAGTCATATGTGCGTAGCTGGCAATCATCAACCATGGTAAGCACTGGAGCAAAACGTCTTTGCTGCTCTGGAGCTCACTTTAACTATGTATTTATCCCATTTACAAGGGTTAACAACTTAATCAAAAAAAATTGTTATTGTACATTTTTATTGCACTTTTATAAACATTTTGATCCCTTTAAATTAATATTTATACATGTACAATACATAAGCCTGAATGCTATATATCTGGATACAAAACATTTGCATTGTTTTGCCATCTATTCACGCCCCCTTTAAAAGCACATTGAGCATATGTATATTATCTTTTTTTGCTGAGGTCAGTTTTGGAAAGATATCCACTCTAGCCTATCACACATACACAGGCACACACAGAGTTTTAGAGCTAAGTTACAGGAAAAGTAGGTAAAATAAATAATAAATAATGAAAATACATTTTCAAATTTGGTTTACAATGCATAATTAACAATTTATTAGGGGAAGAGCATGTATATGCATTTTCTGTATGTCTATATGCTAGGGTCTATAACAGTTTTTAGTTTCTGATGGTAGATGTATGTTTGTGTTACATTATTTCTGCAGCACCAAGTGAAATAAAGATTAGCCACCTCACTTCCCAGACCTGGATTTTCCTTACCAGCCTAGCTCATGGTGTGCATGAGCGCCACCTATCAGCAGTACAAGAAAAGGCCACACACAGCAGCACTTTAAATGACTGACCTTTAAGTGCTGTTATGTTTGGGAAGGCTTGACAGTAGCCTTGTCAGCGTGCACTCACAGGAGGTGCTGTGCTTTGTTGAATTCTTGATATCAGCAGTAGAAGGGATGGTCTTTTAGCATGTAGATCATGAGTATATATGGGAGCAATAAAAAATAATTTAAGATTTTTTTTAATTAAACAACCAAATTAAAAATAAATCCATACATCTAGAAATAACATGACTAAGATGAATAATAAATGAATGTGCACATAAGTTCCCTAGCAACTAGCAGAAACCTTCTTAAAGATGCAGGCAGTAATCATAACCCGCCTTGATGCAGCTGAAGACTAACAGGACCTTTTTTATATTTAAACTGGCATACACTGCCCCTCTCAGAGTACAGCACAGGACAGGATGGGCACTGGTTTGTATAGGTTTCTGTCTACCCAACTTTTATATGTCAGACAAGGTGCCTCTTTGCCTTTCAGACATCATATAGATATTTTGTGGGCATCTTCCTACCCAGGTGCTACATGTATACATCTGAGGCTTCTTTTGTGGCCCTAGGTGTCTGCAAGAATGTCTGAGAAGCTATGTGCACAAATTTTAGGAGCCCCCAGACAAGGAAGGGTGTTTAGATATATCTAGGGTGTCATGCAAAAAAAGCTTGGAGCTCAGCTATTGGGATGTGAAAAGCGCATTAATATCTTATCGTTGCAATAGATTTTTCTCCATTTGTAACTCGGTTATACTAAACTCATCTGTGCCATTTATCGTGCTCGAGCCCTGGACACTAGTTAAAAGACCATTAAATATGGTAGAATTACATAATCAACAAGTGAAAAATAAAAAGGTAATGGAATAGCATTTACTTTAAATTTGCAGTAGATTTTTTTTCTTTCTGACAGATGTCAAATTTCTTTGATTTTCCCGCCCCTATATCATGTGACAGCCTTAAGCCAATAATATAAATAATGTATAATTTGCCAATTCCTGCACAAGCTCAATAGGAGCTGATACATCAGAAAGTGTGCATATAAAAAGACTGAGCACATATTGATAATGGAAGTAAATTGGAAAGATTTTTTTTTTTATGTCTATCCCTTTAAACTTTGTTTAAAGGGATATGAAACCCAAAATGTTTTCTTTCATGATTCAGATAGAACATATCATTTTAAACAACTTTCTAATTTACTTCTTTTATAAATGATTCTTCATTCTCTTGGTATCTTTTGTTGAAAAGCAGGGACATATTCTTAGGAGCCAGACCATTTATGGAGCCCTCTATGGCAGCAGTTTTACAAGAATGTTATACATTTGCAAGAGCACTAGATGGCATCACTTTTTCCTGGCATATAGTGCTCCAGATGCCTACTTAGGTATCTCTTCGACAAAACCATGGGAACGAAGCACAACATTTTTTTTGTTTCATATCCCTTTAATCCTACTTCTATGGAATGTTTTAAATCAATGAGCAAACTTTCTATTATATATGTAAGAAGCGTTTTGCTTTTTAAACCTTCACTGACTGCTTAGTTTGATAGTTTAATCACTTCTGAGTGTTCTGTGTAGTCAATCGTTTAACTTGCACTGTAACTGGTAATCTGTGGGTTAAAATGACAGTACACATTCTAATTACAAGGCATTTCTGTTGTGTCGCTATAGAATAACATCAGCTTTGTTACTACAATTATTTTTCAATAGCCAAAATCTTCCCACTGCTTACCTTATTAAGAGTAGCCAATCTGGGCTTTAGTTCTCAGACAACAAGACTAGCCATGATCATAAAGTATATATCACAAGGTGAAGGGCCTTTATGTTGTTTGACCCTTTTAATATTGAAGTTAGTAGGTGATGTGTGCATATCTCTTTAAGGGATTTGAACTGTGACATTATCAGTATAGTGTGTTTGTTGGGTTATAGATTTGGCTTATATTTATTTTACTTGATTGAGCATGTAGTATTTGTATCTATGGTGTTGCTTCCTAATGTCATCAGATATGGCAGATCTGTGCAAATCCAGTGGGGATCTTTTACAAGAATCAATCTAGGTACGAAAATATCCAAAGGGCACAAGCTGCTGCTTACTTCGTCACTCGGATCCTCACGAAAGATCCTAATGCACATCACTACCCTACCCATTCGTTTTTCAGTACCCACTAGCATGGAATGCCATATAGGTAGATAAGATGCTACACAGAAAGTGCTGGCATTATATTAGGTCTTCCTGTGTGATTTTTGACTGCTTTGGGATTTGTTACAGTAAAAATTAAATTGTCATGACGAGTCAGAGCATGCAATTTAAACAAATTTCCAATTTACTTCTGTTATCTAATTTGCTTTGTTCTTGGTAGCCTTTGTTGAAAAGTAAACCTAGGTAGACTCAGGAGCAGCAATCAGGGCTGCCACTAGAAATTTTGGGGCCCCTTACTTAAAGGGACAGTCTACACCAGAATTTTTATTGTTTTAAAAGATAGATAATCCCTTTATTACCCATTTCCCAGTTTTGCATAACCAACACAGTTATAATAATATACTTTTAACCTCTGTGATTATCTTGTATCTAAGCCTCTGCAAACTGCCCCTTTTTTCAGTTCTTTTGACAGACTTGCAGTCTAGCCAATCAGTGCCTGCTCCCAGATAACTTCACGTGCACGAGCACAGCGTTATCTATATGAAATATGTGAACTAACACCCTCTAGTGGTAAAAAAACTGTTAAAATGCAATCTGAAAGAGGTGGGCTTCAAGGTCTAAGAAATTAGCATATGAACCTCCTAGGTTAAGCTTTCAACTAAGAATACCAAGAGAACAAAGCAAAATTGGTGATAAAAGTAAATTGGAAAATAGTTTAAAATTACATGCTCTATCTGAATCATGAAAGTTTATTTTGGCCTAGACTGTCCCTTTAACCATTGATCAGCCCCCACCTTTGACGTGCAATTTTTGACCAAGTGACTAAAACGTATATGCACTTTATTCTTAATTGTAGTCAAACTTGGAAATGTTGTAAAGGTAGTAACACACAAACACAGAAATATACTGACACACTCATACACTGAAACACACACTAACACATAAGGATTCACATATAGACACTCTAGCAGACTTGCAAAGAAACACACAAACAATCTCAGACACCCACACAGACACTCAGCACTTGTTTACATTGACCTGAGAAGTAATTAGGTAGACTACAGTTTTTTCAAAAAAAGGATATTTTTAAGACAAAATATGGAATTCTGATGATCTTTTTGTCAAGGAAGATGACAACTATATGATGACAACAGCATGCAGTGGCTGAAAGGAAGGGCCCTGAACTGCCTAAACAGTAATTTAAAGGTTAAGTGGTGGATTGGTGACTTTCAGAAAAGTCTCATTAGTCTCAAAGTCTGTAGAAAGATGTGAATTATCAGTAGTAAAGTCAAAATGTCCTAAAAAAGAACAGACAATGGACACACACACACACACACACAAACTCAAACGCAAACTTGCACATACACCCAGGGAAACGCCCACAGAGACAGCCTCAGAAAACACACAAAGACATACACACTCACAGACACCCACACACAAAGACATACACACAAACACAGAGACACCCACAGAAATCACACAAAGTAATACACACAGAGAGACACCCACAGAAAACACACAAAGACATACACACACACACCCTCACAGAGACATCCACAGAAAATGCACAAAGACAGACACACAAACCCTTACAGAGAGATCCACAGAAAAAAATGTATACACTCATAGAGACACCAACAAAGGCACAAAGACACAAACACAGACACCCACAGAAACACTCACAGGAGGTAAAATTTCTGCACATTGCCATCCCCTAAATCAACAGTGTGTGACATGCATGATAAAAAAATAGCAGACATTAAGAGATCACATTTTAAAGATTCATATTTGTAAATACTTCTGTGAATTCAAATTGTACATTAATGATCTGTCAGAATGGGTAGATGAAGAAAAGTACTTTTGAAAGGTTGACATATGTTTGGGGTTTCCCCCTTCCCCTATGTTCCCCAACCAAGAGCACCACTTCAAATCTGGTGTACAAATGTTCACATCTGTCTGCTGTACTCTATATGGTCTTGGTGGAACCATAAGCTGTGGCACTAGGTCTCATACCATTACATCTGGTTAAATGCAGGATTTAGGCTTGTTTGTATGTATTTCAAAATTAAAGGGTTAAGTCTTTGCCAAGTATTAGCAAACAAAATACATAATTATAATTAGAGATATATATGCAATAAAATTAACTTACTTTTTTCCTGAAAAGAAGCTTTTAAATATCTTTAATTTAACTTTAAAATTCACAAGCAACAAGCAGTAAAGACCGCCCATAAAATAGGCAGAGTTTATGCAAAATTAATTGATCATCAACATCCAATAGGCAATTGTTTCTGCCCATCTTATTTAACCTTTTAAGGACATATGACGGAATTTCTCCAACATAGGTGTGTCCGGTCCACGGCGTCATCCTTACTTGTGGGATATTCTCTTCCCCAACAGGAAATGGCAAAGAGCCCAGCAAAGCTGGTCACATGATCCCTCCTAGGCTCCGCCTACCCCAGTCATTCTCTTTGCCGTTGTACAGGCAACATCTCCACGGAGATGGCTTAGAGTTTTTTAGTGTTTAACTGTAGTTTTTCATTATTCAATCAAGAGTTTGTTATTTTCAAATAGTGCTGGTACGTACTATTTACTCAGAAACAGAAAAGAGATGAAGAATTCTGTTTGTATGAGGAAAATGATTTTAGCAACCGTAACTAAAATCCATGGCTGTTCCACACAGGACTGTTGAGAGCAATTAACTTCAGTTGGGGGAACAGTTTGCAGTCCTTTGCTGCTTGAGGTATGACACATTCTAACAAGACGATGTAATGCTGGAAGCTGTCATTTTCCCTATGGGATCCGGTAAGCCATGTTTATTACGATTGTAAATAAGGGCTTCACAAGGGCTTATTTAGACTGTAGACCTTTTTTTGGGCTAAATCGATTGATATTAACACTTATTTAGCCTTGAGGAATCATTTATTCTGGGTATTTTGATATAATAATATTGGCAGGCATTGTTTTAGACACCTTATTCTTTAGGGGCTTTCCCAAAGCATAGGCAGAGTCTCATTTTCGCGCCGGTGTTGCGCACTTGTTTTTGAGAGGCATGGCATGCAGTCGCATGTGAGAGGAGCTCTGATACTTATAAAAGACTTCTGAAGGCGTCATTTGGTATCGTATTCCCCTTTGGGTTTGGTTGGGTCTCAGCAAAGCAGATACCAGGGACTGTAAAGGGGTTAAAGCTTAAAACGGCTCCGGTTCCGTTATTTTAAGGGTTAAAGCTTCCAAAATTGGTGTGCAATATTTTCAAGGCTTTAAGAAAAGTTTGGTGAATTTTGAACAATTCCTTCATGTTTTTTCGCAATTGCAGTAATAAAGTGTGTTCAGTTTAAAATTTAAAGTGACAGTAACGGTTTTATTTCAAAACGTTTTTTGTACTTTCTTATCAAGTTTATGCCTGTTTAACATGTCTGAACTACCAGATAGACTGTGTTCTGAATGTGGGGAAGCCAGAATTCCTATTCATTTAAATAAATGTGATTTATGTGATAATGACAATGATGCCCAAGATGATTCCTCAAGTGAGGGGAGTAAGCATGGTACTGCATCATTCCCTCCTTCGTCTACACGAGTCTTGCCCACTCAGGAGGCCCCTAGTACATCTAGCGCGCCAATACTCCTTACTATGCAACAATTAACGGCTGTAATGGATAATTCTATCAAAAACATTTTAGCCAAAATGAACCCTTGTCAGCGTAAGCGTGGATGCTCTGTTTTAGTTACTGAAGAGCATGACGACGCTGATATTAATATCTCTGAAGGGCCCCTAACCCAATCTGAGGGGGCCAGGGAGGTTTTGTCTGAGGGAGAAATTACTGATTTAGGGAACATTTCTCAGCAGGCTGAATCTGATGTGATTACTTTTAAATTTAAATTGGAACATCTCCGCATTTTTGCTTAAGGAGGTATTATCCACTCTGGATGATTGTGAAAATTTGGTCATCCCAGAGAAACTATGTAAAATGGACAAGTTCCTAGAGGTGCCGGGGCTCCCAGAAGCTTTTCCTATACCCAAGCGGGTGGCGGACATTGTTAATAAAGAATGGGAAAGGCCCGGTATTCCTTTCGTCCCTCCCCCCATATTTAAAAAATTGTTTCCTATGGTCGACCCCAGAAAGGACTTATGGCAGTCAGTCCCCAAGGTCGAGGGAGCGGTTTCTACTTTAAACAAACGCACCACTATTCCCATAGAGGATAGTTGTGCTTTCAAAGATCCTATGGATAAAAAATTAGAAGGTTTGCTTAAAAAGATGTTTGTTCAGCAGGGTTACCTTCTACAACCCATTTCATGCATTGTCCCTGTCACTACAGCCGCATATTTCTGGTTTGATGAACTGATTAAGGTGCTCGATAGTGACTCTCCTCCTTATGAGGAGATTATGGACAGAGTCAATGCTCTCAAATTGGCTAATTCTTTCACTCTAGATGCCTCTTTGCAATTGGCTAAGTTAGCGGCTAAGAATTCTGGGTTTGCTATTGTGGCGCGCAGAGCGCTTTGGTTGAAATCTTGGTCGGCTGATGCGTCTTCCAAGAACAAGCTACTTAACATTCCTTTCAAGGGGAAAACGCTGTTTGGTCCTGACTTGAAAGAGATTATCTCTGATATCACTGGGGGTAAGGGCCATGCCCTTCCTCAGGATCGGCCTTTCAAGGCAAAAAATAGACCTAATTTTCGTCCCTTTCGTAAAAACGGACCAGCCCAAGGTGCTACGTCCTCTAAGCAAGAGGGTAATACTTCTCAGGCCAAGCCAGCTTGGAGACCAATGCAAGGCTGGAACAAGGGAAAGCAGGCCAAGAAACCTGCCACTGCTACCAAGACAGCATGAAATATTGGCCCCCGATCCGGGACCGGATCTGGTGGGGGGCAGACTCTCTCTCTTCGCTCAGGCTTGGGCAAGAGATGTTCTGGATCCTTGGGCGCTAGAAATAGTCTCCCAGGGTTATCTTCTGGAATTCAAGGGACTTCCCCCAAGGGGGAGGTTCCACAGGTCTCAGTTGTCTTCAGACCACATAAAAAGACAGGCGTTCTTACATTGTGTAGAAGACCTGTTAAAAATGGGAGTGATTCATCCTGTTCCATTGAGAGAACAAGGGATGGGGTTCTACTCCAATCTGTTCATAGTTCCCAAAAAAGAGGGAACGTTCAGACCAATCCTAGATCTCAAGATCTTAAACAAATTTCTCAAGGTCCCATCGTTCAAGATGGAAACCATTCGAACTATCCTTCCTTCCATCCAGGAAGGTCAATTCATGACCACGGTGGATTTAAAGGATGCGTATCTACATATTCCTATCCACAAGGAACATCATCGGTTCCTAAGGTTTGCATTCCTGGACAAACATTACCAGTTCGTGGCGCTTCCTTTCGGATTAGCCACTGCTCCAAGGATTTTCACAAAGGTACTAGGGTCCCTTCTAGCGGTGCTAAGACCAAGGGGCATTGCAGTAGTACCTTACCTGGACGACATTCTGATTCAAGCGTCGTCCCTCCCTCGAGCAAAGGCTCACACGGACATCGTCCTGGCCTTTCTCAGATCTCACGGCTGGAAAGTGAACGTGGAAAAGAGTTCTCTATCCCCGTCAACAAGGGTTCCCTTCTTGGGGACAATTATAGACTCCTCAGAAATGAGGATTTTTCTAACAGAGGCCAGAAAGACAAAACTTCTGGACTCTTGTCGAATACTTCATTCCGTTCCTCTTCCTTCCGTAGCTCAGTGCATGGAAGTGATCGGGTTGATGGTAGCGGCAATGGACATAGTTCCTTTTGCGCGCATTCATCTAAGACCATTACAACTGTGCATGCTCAGTCAGTGGAATGGGGACTATACAGACTTGTCTCCAAAGATTCAAGTAAATCAGAGGACCAGAGACTCACTCCGTTGGTGGCTGTCCCTGGACAACCTGTCACGAGGGATGACATTCCGCAGACCAGAGTGGGTCATTGTTACGACCGACGCCAGTCTGATGGGCTGGGGCGCGGTCTGGGGATCCCTGAAAGCTCAGGGTCTTTGGTCTCGGGAAGAATCTCTTCTACCGATAAATATTCTGGAACTGAGAGCGATATTCAATGCTCTCAAGGCTTGGCCTCAGCTAGCGAGGACCAAGTTCATACGGTTTCAATCAGACAACATGACGACTGTTGCGTACATCAACCATCAGGGGGGAACAAGGAGTTCCCTAGCGATGGAAGAAGTGACCAAGATTATTCTATGGGCGGAGTCTCACTCCTGCCACCTGTCTGCTATCCACATCCCGGGAGTGGAAAATTGGGAAGCGGATTTTCTGAGTCGTCAGACATTGCATCCGGGGGAGTGGGAACTCCATCCGGAAATCTTTGCCCAAGTCACTCAACTATGGGGCATTCCAGACATGGATCTGATGGCCTCTCGTCAGAACTTCAAATTTCCTTGCTACGGGTCCAGATCCAGGGATCCAAAGGCGGCTCTAGTGGATGCACTAGTAGCACCTTGGACCTTCAAACTAGCTTATGTGTTCCCGCCGTTTCCTCTCATCCCCAGGCTGGTAGCCAGGATCAATCAGGAGAGGGCGTCGGTGATCTTGATAGCTCCTGCGTGGCCACGCAGGACTTGGTATGCAGATCTGGTGAATATGTCATCGGCTCCACCTTGGAAGCTACCTTTGAGACGAGACCTTCTTGTTGTTAAGATTCCTAGGATTCTATCCTTCCTTCAAGAAGGATTGGAAAAAGGATTATCGGCAAGTTCCCTGAAGGGACAGATTTCTGCCTTGTCGGTGTTACTTCACAAAAAACTGGCAGCTGTGCCAGATGTTCAAGCCTTTGTTCAGGCTCTGGTTAGAATCAAGCCTGTTTACAAACCTTTGACTCCTCCTTGGAGTCTCAATTTAGTTCTTTCAGTTCTTCAGGGGGTTCCGTTTGAACCCTTACATTCCGTTGATATTAAGTTATTATCTTGGAAAGTTTTGTTTTTAGTTGCAATTTCTTCTGCTAGAAGAGTTTCAGAATTATCTGCTCTGCAGTGTTCTCCTCCTTATCTGGTGTTCCATGCAGATAAGGTGGTTTTACGTACTAAACCTGGTTTTCTTCCAAAAGTTGTTTCTAACAAAAACATTAACCAGGAGATTATCGTACCTTCTCTGTGTCCGAAACCAGTTTCAAAGAAGGAACGCTTGTTGCACAATTTGGATGTTGTTCGCGCTCTAAAATTCTATTTAGATGCTACTAAGGATTTTAGACAAACATCTTCCTTGTTTGTTGTTTATTCAGGTAAAAGGAGAGGTCAAAAAGCAACTTCTACCTCTCTCTCTTTTTGGATTAAAAGCATCATCAGATTAGCTTACGAGACTGCCGGACGGCAGCCTCCCGAAAGAATCACAGCTCATTCCACTAGGGCTGTGGCTTCCACATGGGCCTTCAAGAACGAGGCTTCTGTTGATCAGATATGTAGGGCAGCGACTTGGTCTTCACTGCACACTTTTACCAAATTTTACAAGTTTGATACTTTTGCTTCTTCTGAGGCTATTTTTGGGAGAAAGGTTTTGCAAGCCGTGGTGCCTTCCATTTAGGTGACCTGATTTGCTCCCACCCTTCATCCGTGTCCTAAAGCTTTGGTATTGGTTCCCACAAGTAAGGATGACGCCGTGGACCGGACACACCTATGTTGGAGAAAACAGAATTTATGTTTACCTGATAAATTTCTTTCTCCAACGGTGTGTCCGGTCCACGGCCCGCCCTGGTTTTTTAATCAGGTCTGATAATTTATTTTCTTTAACTACAGTCACCACGGTACCATATGGTTTCTCCTATGCTATTATTCCTCCTTAACGTCGGTCGAATGACTGGGGTAGGCGGAGCCTAGGAGGGATCATGTGACCAGCTTTGCTGGGCTCTTTGCCATTTCCTGTTGGGGAAGAGAATATCCCACAAGTAAGGATGACGCCGTGGACCGGACACACCGTTGGAGAAAGAAATTTATCAGGTAAACATAAATTCTGTTTTTTCCGTCATAAAACAATTGAGCAAACTGAAAGCTGTGTCCTTAAAGGGTTAAATATTAAAAGGACGCTCTTTATTGAAACCTTGCATGCGCAAAGTTGTGAATGTCAATAGTGTCCACATACTACAGGGGTTTATACTTTAGATAAGAATAATAAGTACCCCTAGGCTAACAAGCAAGTTAATTTGATTTTAGTAAAAGGAAGTCAACTCCTAGACTAATGAGTATTTTTAACCCCTAGAAAAAGGAGCATGTTGGTTTTTATTTCTTAAAGTAGACAACCCGCAGAATGACCAGCAATTATTTTTAACCCCTAGACTAACGAGTAAGTTGTTTTGTTCTTAAAAACAGATTAATTGCAGGAGCTGCAAAGATTAAAAGCAACAGCAATTTATGATGTTAATAATTAACTTTAGTTACATCCTAAATTGCTGTTGCTTTTAATCTTTGCAGCTCCTGCAATTAATCTGTTGTAAGAACAAAAAAACGTGCTTGTTAGTCTAGGGGTTAAAGATAATTGCTGGTCACTCTGCGGGTTGTCTACTTTAAGAAATAAAAACCAACATGCTCGTTTTTCTAGAGGTTAAAAAATGCTTGTTAGTCTATGTGTTTATTTCCTTTTACTAAGATCAAATTGAATTGCTCGTTAGCCTAGGGGTTCTTATTATACTTACCTCAAGCAACCTAACACAGATATTTCCCCCTGCCCTCAGTGAATCTTCAGTGTTCGGGTGCGCCACTCCCACCAACGTCGACGCCACTATTATGAAGTCCGCCCTGCTTCCCATGTCAGTATAGTGACGTGTCGCATTAGCTAGGCATAAGGGGCCAAGATGTGCATGCGTTACTTTTAAAATAATTATATGCGCATGCGGGTCGCCATGATGATTCTACCTAGGTAGAACATCATTATAGGGTCCACGTAAGGAGATACAAAATGTGTTTGGCAAAATAAATACTTTTATTGAGGAATAACTAGAAAACAAGTGAAAAAGTTTACAAGGTACTTATTTGAAATATGTAATATATATAATGAACTTTCAAAAAATATTAAAAACATTTTTGGGTTTACTATCCCTTTAAGTCAGCTGTAGTGTAAACTGAACAGTGTTAAGTTAACCTGTCTCGTATCAAACACTGAGCAATCTTAGCCTGAGAGTATAACTTTTTATGCAGATGTAAAAATCTTAGATAAATGCCTCCTGGCATCTGGAAAGTCCTTGCATAAAGGGGCAGTAAACTGGAATGTAATTCAAATATATATAAAATTAAAAAAGGGCACCTACCATTTGTGTATTGAGGAGGAAATATTTCTGCATGGTTTTAAATATATAATTTCTACAGCATTGTCAAATAATCATAAATATATTGCTGCATATTGCTTAAAAAATGTTTTTATGGACCCCTGGCCCCACCACACAACTACCACACTGAAGTTACAATCTGAAATTGCATAAATAAATAAAAAAAACATTTACTAAGTAAGTCCTACCTACTCTGCAAATTAAAGTGATCTGCCGCCTGACTGGCACACACTGTACAAACTGAAGTGCCAAGTTTGTCTCAAATGCTAATGCTTTACTCCTTGTAATTACATTTCCCACGCTCAGTAGCACTCTGCTGTAGCGCCCTCTGGTGGCTGCCAAAATGTAAAAAATAATATATATATATATATATATTTAAAATAATAGTTGTGCTTGCCTCATGAGTCACCCTATTTTTACCCCCTGATGGCGGCACTGGCAGCAATGCACTACTGGGAGCTAGCTGAACACAGCAGGTGAGCAAATAGCAAGAGGCATATATGTGCAACAACCAATCATCAGCTAGCTCCCAGTAGTGTGGCTCCTGAGCCTACCTAGGTATTCTTTTAATCAAGAGAACAAAGCAAACATTATAACAGAAGTAAATTGGAAAGTTGTTTAAAATTGCATACTCTATATGAACCAATTTAATACAATTAAACTTTACTGTCCTTTTACTGAATAAAGTGACATTCTAATTAAAAAAATAATCTAACATATCAGAGCATGTCATTTTTATTTTTTTTATTTTTTTTGCATTAGAATTTCCATTTAAGTATATTTTAGCAATATTATATCCAATAGGGGTAATTCAGAAGCAGAATATCATTGACGATATCAGTATCACAAAGTATTGTGGAGCTGGATATTTTCAGAGCACTAAACATAAAATGTCAGAGTTCCTCTGTACCACCACACCATATAATACTGATATGCCAGCACATATCAGTATGATAAAGCTACCCACCCTTTCTTTGCCCAGTGAGGTAACATTGTATAATGTTTACATTTATAGGTGAGCTTTTACATGCAATCACAACTCCAATAAATGCTAATGAGTGGGACCTCAGTTGTAAGATCAATTACCTTGCAAATTTCTGCTACATTCCTCAGTGCAGAATAGACCATTGTGACGAAGCCAGATTCCTTCAACAGGAAACTGTATAATGACCAGACCCTGGCACACAGAG
Source organism: Bombina bombina (assembly GCF_027579735.1). NCBI lineage: Eukaryota > Metazoa > Chordata > Amphibia > Anura > Bombinatoridae > Bombina > Bombina bombina. The sequence continues at coordinate 1,052,615,227 of NC_069504.1, forward strand.
CTCCATGAATTTCCTAGAGACTAAGGTGCCTCCCAGCATTCTGATACTACTCTTTTATCCAGAATTTATTTCTAACATCAAACAGGGACACAATATACTTAAACAAAAACAGAAAAAAACAATTGTGTTATTTAAATGTTATTGGAATTCCTTGTTTCTCCCGTGTTAAGACTCGCTGGAGTACTGAGGGGCTTAATATAGAAATGTTACTGACAAAATGATGAAAAACAAAGTAACTGCTAAAATGACGCTATTACAGGACTTGAAAAAGAAAATACCAGGTGGCCACCATGGCACCTAGACAATTGGCCCTGTTGCATCATAACAACAGGACTTGGCAGTTTTGTTGGGAAGAGGCCAGTTAGACATAACCACACCTTTCACAGCATGAAATGTCAGAGCCATGCTTGATTTCCACCTGGCTGGCAAGTTTACATTTCATATTCAGCACTTTCATCTTCCTTCGATCCTCTTAAAAGACCACAAAATACAGTAGATGTGAACAATTGACAAATACACAATAATAAGACAATGCAATAGCACTTACTTTGAATTTGAAATGAGCAGTAGAATATTTTCTGCCACATTTCAAAGTTAATCCAATTTTGCCTCCCCCTGTATCATGTGACAGCCACTGACCAATCACAGAATGCATGTAGTATATACTGTGCACTTTTGCACATGCTCAATATGAGCTAACCCTCAGAAGGTGTGCATATAAAATATTGTGCATGTTTTGATAATTGAAGTATATTGGAAAGTTGTTTTTTTTTCAATTCCATGCTTTGTCTGAATCATAAAATTTTATCTTGGCTTTGGTGGCCCTTTAATTTTTCTACACAAAGCCAGCCTTAGGACCTGCAATTGTAAAGATCACTTTTAAGCTTAACTTGCTGTATTTTGGTCAAGTAAGGGTTAAGTCAATACTGTGTTAATGTGTATGTGTACCAGGCAATCAACGGCTTAATGTACTTCTGAATTTGTTACTGGCAGCCAATAGGTTAAATAATTGTGTGTTACTGCAACCAAGAGGTTTAATCACTGTTGTCTACAACTAGCATTCAAGGCGTCAAATTACAATGTTGTGTTTGATTTTGACAGACAAGGGGTTTAATCCTGGTTTGTGTGCAAAAGTTTAGGCACCCCAAACAATTTCCATGATTTTCATTTATAAATAATTGGGTGTTTGGATCAGCAATTTCATTTTGATCTATCAAATAACTGAAGGACACAGTAATATTTCAGTAGTGAAATGAGGTTTATTGGATTAACAGAAAATGTGCAATATGCATCCAAACGAAATTAGACAGGTGCATAAATGTAGGCACCTTTGTCATTTTGTTGATTTGAATACCTGTAATTACCTAGCACTGATTAATTGGAACACACAATTACTTTGGTGAGCCCATTAAGCCTTGAACTTCATAGACAGGTGCATCCAATCATGAGAAAAGGTATTTAAGATGGCCAATTGCAAGTTGTTGTTCTCTTTGACTCTCCTCTGAAGAGTGGCAAAATGGGGGCATTGAAACAACTCTCAAATGACCTGAAAACAAAGATTGTTCAACATTATGGTTTATGGTGTCCACTGTGAGGAACATAGTGAGGAAATAGAAGACCATAGGCACGTTTTTGTTAAGGCCAGAAGTGACAGGCCAAGTAAAATATCGGAGAGGCAAAGGCAAAGGATGGGGAGAATGGTCAAAAACAGCCCACAGACCACCTCCAAAGACCTACAACATCATCTTGCTGCAGATGGTGTCACTGTGCATCGTTCAACAATTCAGGGCACTTTGCACAAGGAGAAGCTGTATGAGAGAGTGATGCGGAACAAGCCTTTTCTGCACACACGCCACAAACAGTCGCTTGAGGTATGCAAACGCACATTTGGAAAAGCCAGCTTAATTTTGGAAGAAGGTGCTGTGGACTGATGAAACAAAGATTGAGTTATTTGTTCATAACAAGGGGTGTTATGCATTGCGGCAAAAGAAGTTCCAAGACAAACACTTGCTAGCCACAGTAAAATTTGGTGGATGTTCCATCATTCTGTGGGGCTGTGTGGCCAGTGCCGGTACTGGGAATCTTGTTAAAGTTGAGGGTCGCATGGATTCCACTAAATATCAGCAGATACTTGAGAATAATGTTGAGGAATCAGTCACAAAGTTGAAGGCAAGACCCAAAACACAAAATCTACTCTGGCATTTATGCAGAGGAACAAGTACAATGTTCTGGAATGGCCACCCCAGTTCCCAGACCTGAATATCATTGAACATCTGTGGGGTGATTTGAAGCGGGCTGTCCATGCTCAGCAACCATCAAACCTAACTGAACTGGAGATGTTTTGCAAGGAGGAATGATCCAAAATACTTTTATCTAGAATCCAAACACTCATTACAGGCTCTACTAAATATTGATGCAATATTTCTGTTGGGGTGCCCAAATTTATGCACCTGTCTTAATTTTGTTTGGATGCATATTGCACATTTTCTGTTAATCCAATAAACCTAATTTCACTACTGAAATATTACTGTGTCCTTCAGTTATTTGATAGATTAAAATGAAATTGCTGATCCAAACTCCCAATTATTTATAAATGAAAATCATGGAAATTGTCAGGGGTGCCTAAACTTTTGCATACAACTATATGTATGTATGTATATATATATATATATATATATATATATATATATATATATATATATATATATATATATATATATATATATATATATATATATATATATATCCATCTAAAGGGGAGGGGAGTCCACAGCTTCATTCATATTACTGTTGGGAATTAAGAACCTGGCCACCAGGAGGCAAAGACACCCCAGCCAAATGCTTAAATACCTTCCCCACTTCCCTCATCCGCCAGTCATTCTTTGCCTTTCGTCACAGGAGGATGGCAGAGGAGTGCCGGAGTTTCGGAGTAGTCTCTTATGGAGGGTAGTACTCTTCACTGTGGGACTGGAGTTTTAAGTAGTCCTGTCAGCCTCTCAGTGAGAGCCTGGGTGAAAGTCCGGAGATGCATGGAGAGTCTTTCTGCGAAACCATCCCGACTCATATTAACAGCTCCATAAGTAATCACCGTTGGCGATTTTCGCTGCCTGCTTTCTTTACTCAAGTCCATGTCAGGAACGAGGCTACTAACCTGTCACACTTGAAGGGCCGTGTTCCTGTACCACGGCGTAGATTCTGGTAAGATTGTTTCATTTTTTATTAATAATGATAACATAGAAGACAGGGTCACAGTGTGGTGCCTTTTTATCTTTACAGAATCAAGGGTTAATATTCCTGGAAAGGGGATTATTGAAAAGGAGGGATTTATACATGATATTGTTTATTGTGTCATTGCTGCGTTATGTGAGAGATGAGGCTCTGGCAATGTGTGGAACTTTCAGGTTACTTGGGGAAACTTGCGCGGCCATTTTTTGGCGCATTTTTCCCTAGTGCAGGGGCGGTCCTGCCATGCATTCCATGCGACTGGGTGTGGCTATCTATCCTTCCTGTTGATCTGTGGCGCGGGAGACGTAGCGGTTTCTGTAGTCCAGGTCCTAGGAGGTGGTGAGTGCCCCGGCCATTGGTGGTATAAGGGTGCCTTTTTAATAAAATAAGTTAGTCTAACCAAGCGCGCAAGCGATGGAGGACTCTGACGCGTTGGAAGGCTCTCCTTCCTTAATAAAGTCTAATTTCTGTGTATATTGTGAGGAGGTTCTGGTAGATCAGCCTGCTCAACTATGTTCCACATGCCTTGATAAGGTTATTAAGGTTTATTAGGTAAACGGATGTCTAGTACTACTGAGCCGTCCATCTCTGATGGTTCTTTGTCCCGTGAGGTGCATTCCCTGCATTCATCTCCGACTGCACATGCAGCGCCCCGGGGTCCAACCGTTAACTCCTTCGGGAGAGATTCATTGGCCGTCAGAATTTGCGGACCAACTGGCGGTTTATAAGGTGATCCATGCCTTGCCACGTGCTGCTAAGCGCAAGCGTAGGGTGTATCAGGGCAGCCTGGCACAGGGTTTGTCTTTGCTGATGGCAGATCCAGAGGCTCTATACGAGGACGAGGCCCACTCCGATTCTTCGGAGGAGGCCCCTTCTCGGTCGGAGTCCGTGTCATCTAAGCCTCCTGCGGAGGAGCCTGGTTATAGGTTTAGGATGGAAAATTTGCGTTTTCTGCAGTGGCAGGTGCTTGCTACTCTGGAGGTTCTGGAACCTAAGATCCCGGACGAACCTGAAATTCCTAAACTTGACAAGGTGTACGAGGACAGGGTGGTGCCTCAGACTTTCCCGGTTCCTGTTAAGATGGCAAATATTATTAAGAATGAATGGGAGCGTTTAGGGTTGTCCTTTTCCCCTTCTTCTTTTAAAAAACTGTTTCCCGTTCCGAACTCTCAGCTTGAGCTGTGGGAGACCATTCCCAAGGTGGATGGGGCTATCTCTACGCTTGCGAAGCGGACAACTATTCCCCTCGTTCAAGGAGCCCATGGATAAGAAGCTGGAAAACATGTTGAGAAAGATGTTTCAGCACACGGGTTTGTTTTTCAGCCAGCGGCAGCCGTTGCGGCGTTCGCCGGAGCTGCAACATATTGGTGTGAATCCCTATGTGAAATGGTCGAAGGAGAGACATCGATCAACGAGATACAGGAGAAGATTAAGGCACTGAAGGCCGTCAATTCTTTCATCTGTGATGCCAATATGCAAATCATTCGCCTGAATGCTAAGGTGTCAGGTTTTTCGGTTTTAGTGCGCAGAGCTCTGTGGCTAAAATCTTGGTCTGTGGACATGACCTCCAAGTCAAGGTTCTTGTCCCTGCCTTTTCAAGGAAAGATCCTGTTTGGTCCAGGATTGGATTCGATCATATTCACGGTTACGGGAGCCAAGGGAGCTTTCCTACCACAGGATAAGAAGGCTAAGCCCAAGGGATCTACTTTTCGTCCCTTTTGCGCGGACAAGGCCCAGTGCCAGCATCCCGCCACAAAAGCGGACCAGTCCAAGGGATCTTGGAAGCCGGCTCAATCTTGGAACAAGTCTAAGCAGAGCAAGAAGCCCACCGAGACTAAATCGGTTATGAAGGGGCGGCCCCTGACCGGTCTCCGGATTACGTATGGGGCAGATTATCTCAATTCTCAGACGCATGGTTGCAGGATGTTCAGGACCCCTGGGTTCTAGAAGTTGTCTCTCAGGGTTACAGGATAGGGTTCAGATCCCATCCGCCAGAGGGCAGATTCCTCCTATCAAACCTTTCTTCAAGACCAGAGAAGAGAGAGGCCTTTCTAGAGTGTGTGAGAGATCTTGCCTCTCTCTGGGTTATCGTATCAGTACCCCTAGCAGAAAGGGGTCTAGGGTACTATTCCAACCTTTTTGTGGTCCCAAAGAAGGAGGGCACGTTCCGCCCGATTCTGGACCTAAAGTGTTTAAACAAGTTTCTGAGTGTTCCTTCGTTCAAAATGGAAACAATCAGATCTATTCTGCCCCTAGTTCAAGAGGGACAGTTTATGACAACTATAGATTTAAAGGATGCTTACCATCATGTGCCAATTCACAGGGACCACTTCAGGTTCCTAAGATTTGCGTTTCTGGACCAACACTTCCAGTTTGTGGCCCTTCCTTTTGGTCTGGTGACGGCCCTGAGCGTCTTTACAAAGGTTCTGGGGGCACTGCTGGCAGTGGCCAGAGCCAGGGGCATTGCGGTGGCGCCTTATCTGGATGACATCCTTGTTCAGGCGCCGTCGTTCAGCCTCGCAGAGGATCATTCGAGGGCTCTTATTCTTCTGCTCCAATGTCACGGTTGGAAGATCAACTCAGGAAAGAGTTCTCTGGTTCCCAGCAACAGGGTAGAGTTCCTGAGTACGATAATAGACAATATGTCCATGAAGATATTTCTAACAGATCAGCGTCCACCTGTCTTGCCCTTCAGTCCTCCACAAGCCGTTGGTGGCTCAATTTATGTAGGTGATCGGTCTCATGGTGTCGAGCATAGATGTCATCCCATTTGCCAGGTTCCGTCTCAGAAATCTTCAGTTGTGCATGTTGAGACAGTGGAACGGCGATCATTCAGATTTATAACAACCAATATCAATGGATGCTCGGACTCGGACCTCCCTCTCCTGGTGGACCCGTCCGGAGCAGCTGTCCATGGGGACATCCTTTTTGAGACCTGGTAGATTGTGACGCCAGTCTGACAGGATGGGGAGCTGTTTGGGGTGCCAGAATGGCACAGGGAAAGTGGTCCAGGGAGGAGTCTCTCCTTCCGATCAACATCCTAGAGCTTCGAGCAATTTACAATGCTCTGAAGGCATGGCCTTCTCTGGTGTCAGTCAGTTTCATCAGATTCCAGACCAACAACATTACCTCAGTGGCTTACATCAACCATCACGGGGGGTACAAGGAGCCCCCTCGCGGTGAGGGAGGTGTCTCGGATTCTGAAGTGGGCGGAGTCCCACGACTGCTCGCTCTCCGAGATTCACATTCCGGGTGTGGACAACTGGGAAGCGGACTTTCTCAGCAGACAATCCTTCCATCCAGGGGAATGGTCTCTTCATCCCGAGTTGTTTGTGGAGATTTGTCACAGATGGTGAACGCCGGAGATAGATCTCATGGCGTCCAGACTCAATTGCAAGCTACCTCGATACGGGTCGAGGTCCAGGGATCCCCAGGTAGACCTGATAGATGCCTTAGTGATTCCTTGGGGATTCAGCCTAGCTTACATATTTCCTCCGCTACCACTTCTACCACGAGTAGTGGCACACATCAAACAGGAGCGGGCCTCGGCCATTCTGATTGCTCCTTCGTGGCCGCGGAGGACGTGGTTTGCGGATCTTGTGGGGATGTCATCCTCTCCGCCGTGGAGGTTACCCTGTCACAGGGAATTGCTGTCACAGGGCCCCTTTAAACAGCGAAATCTAGATTCTCTGAGGCTGACAGCATGGAGATTGAACGCTAAGAGAGGCTTTTCTGAAAGTGTCATTGATACTCTTATTCAGGCAAGGAAGCCAGTCACTCGTCGCATCTACCATAAGGTGTGGAGGACTTACTTGTCCTGGTGTGAGAAGCATGAATATCCTTGGCATAAGGTGAAGATATCCAGGATTTTGGCCTTCCTAAAAGAAGGTTTGGAGAAGAGTCTTGCCGCTAGTTCCTTAAAGGGACAGATTTCGGCATTATCTGTTTTGTTGCATAGGAGACTCACTGAGCTCCCTGACATTCAGTCTTTTGTTCAGGCTCTGTCCAGAATCAGGCCTGTCTTTATACAGTCGGCTCCGCCTTGGAGCTTAAACTTAGTCCTTAAGGTTTTGCAGAGGGTTCCGTTTGAACCTATGCATTCCATCGACATCGACATTAAAGGGATATTAAACCCCAAAAAATTATTTCATAATTCAGACAGAGAATATAATTTTAAACAACATTCCAATTTATTTCTATTATCTAATTTGCTTAATTCTTTAGATATCCTTAGTTAACGAAATAGCAATGCACACATGTGAGCCAATCACATAAGTCATCTATGTGCAGCCACCAATCAGAAGCTACTGAGCCTATCTAGATATGCTTTTCAGGAAAGAATATCAAGAGAATGAAGCAAGTTAGATAACAGAAGTAAATTGGAAAGTTGTTTAAAATGGTATTCTCTATCTGAATCATGAAAGAAAAAATGTGGGTTTAATGTCCCTTTAAGATTCTGTCCTGGAAGGTTCTCTTCCTGTTGGCTATTGCATCGGCACGCAGAGTATCTGAACTAGCTGCCTTGCAATGCGACCCACCTTATCTGGTGTTTCATGCGGATAAGGCTGTACTTCGCACTGGATTGGGGTTTCTCCCCAAGGTGGTGTCTGACCGTAACATAAATCAGGAAATAGTGGTTCCTTCTTTGTGTCCTAACCCCTCTTCTTCAAAGGAGAGGTTACTTCATAATCTGGATGTGGTTCGTGCCTTGAAGTTCTATCTTCAGTCTACAAGGGATTTCAGACAGTCTACATCTCTTTTTGTGGTGTATTCTGGGAAGCGCAAGGGGCAGAGGGCCTCTGCTTCTTCCTTGTCTTTTTGGTTGAGGAGCTTGATTCGCTTGGCTTACAAGACAGCGGGACATAAGCCTCCTCAGAGGATCACGGCTCATTCAACTAGAGCTGTGGCTTTGTCTTGGGCCTTCAAGAATGAGGCCTCTATGGATCAAATTTGTAAAGCGGGTACCTGGTCCTCCTTACACACTTTTACAAAGTTTTACCAATTTGAAGTTTTTGCTTCTGCGGAAGCTGTTTTTGGGAGAAGGGTTTTGCAGGCTGTGGTAACCTCAGATTAGGGTCCGCCTTTTACCCTCCCGGTTTCATTCAGTGTCCTCTAGAGCTTGGGTATATGTTCCCAACAGTAATGAATGAAGCCGTGGACTCTCCTCCCTTTTAGATGGAAAACATAAATTATGCTTACCTGATAATTTAATTTCCATCGAGAGGAGGAGAGTCCATGGCTCCCGCCCATATCTGCGTAGGGCGGACCTAAATTTAATCTCTTCTGGCCCCTTTTTATACCCTGATATTTCTCCTACTATTCCTTGTTCCCTCTGCAGAATGACTGGGGGATGAGGGAAGTGGGGGAGGTATTTAAGCCTTTGGCTGGGGTGTCTTTGCCTCCTCCTGGTGGCCAGGTTCTTAAATACAGTAATGAATGAAGCCGTGGACTCTCCTCCCCTCGATGGAAATGAAATTATCAGGTAAGCATAATTTATGTTATATATATATATATATATATATATATATATATTAAACATAAAAACATACAGGTAGTAAGACATTTGCTTACGGAATCTTACAGTTTACTCCCTGTACGCTACTGCTATGATGTTGGTTTTTGATAATCAAGGAATAATAAATAATACTCTGCCTCTGAGCTTGCTTTAACAACATAGGCATCATAAAAGGTTAAGCCTTGATAGTGCCAGTCATAGCATCATTTGTTCTTTATCTTCCATAAAAAATAAAATCACATTATGGATTTAGGAATTCTTCAGTCATTTGTCACCATGGGAAGATTGGAAATGAATTCTGTTGATGGTTTGTGCATAAAGAGGTGCAGTTATTCCCCCCTGCTCAGTACCAATGAACTCAAGAAAATAATTATCCAATCAAACTCCTGTCCCACTGCACAGTTTCCAGGTGATTAGACAGCTTTTCACATATACAGGATGCATTGTGTTCAGGGTGGGTGAGCTGAGTCTGAAACTGCCAGCTGGTACCCACCTATAAAAAAAGGATTTTAATAAGACTATTACACAGTGTTTAACCCCTTCAGTACTTAAGAAGCCCCACACTGACTAGAATGAAAGTAGATTCTATTCATTTCAGTAGAGTCTCAGTACATGTTCTAACTAGATTTTGTAATTAGTTACGTTTCCTCACTGTGTAAAAAAATAGAGATGGACATGTTAATGTATTATACCAGGTCTTGAAAGACCACTAAATGCAGTAGAATTGAATAATTAAGAAATACACAATAACAGTTACGTTGAATACTTAGAAGTTAAAGGGACATTAAACTTCTGGGTACAACTATTCTAGCATTGTTACTACTATTCATGCTGATGTTTTTCCTGCAGCTCTCTTTAAAGCCATTCTCTTTCTCCAACATTGGTGTGTCCGGTCCACGGCGTCATCCATTACTTGTGGGAAATATTCTCCCCCACAGGGAAAGGCAAGGAGAGCACACAGCAAGAGCTGTCCATATAGTCCCTCCCAGGCTCCGCCCCCCCAGTCATTCTCCTTGCCGCTCTGAACAAGTAGCATCTCCTCGGGGATGGTGAGGAGTTTGTGGTGTTTAGTTGTAGTTTTTTATTCTTCTATCAAGAGTTTGTTATTTTAAAATAGTGCTGGTATGTACTATTTACTCTGAAACAGAAAGAGATGAAGAGTTCTGTTTAAAAGAGGATTATGATTTTAGCAGACAGTAACTAAAATCCATTTCTGTTACCACGCAGGACTGTTGAAACCAGAGAACTTCAGTTGGGGGTAACAGTTTGCAGACTTATCTGCTTCAGGTATGACTAGTCTCCTTCTAACAACACAGGCTAATGCTAGATGACCGTCATTTTTCCCCTCAGGGAAAACGGTAAGCCATTTTTCTTTCACCTCAGCAAAAAAGATAACAGGCTTCCCCTTTTTGATTTTTATGCTGGTAGACACTGTCAGGGGCCAAATCGATTGTTTTTTATTACAATATGATGGCAATTGAAATGTTTTATAAGCTCATATACACTTGGGGATGTTTTTTATTGAAATAAATAAAAAGAGAGAAGCGCTCAACCTGGGAACGAACAAAAGCATAATAGCTTGCTCTATGGCTAGTTACCACCCAAGAAGCGCCTCTTTTTGCTCAACATGTGCCTTTCACAGAGAAGAACTTTCCTGAAGCATATCAGTCTGATCCTGACTTCACAGTACAGTCCAGCCCCGAAATACCAGGCAATCCCTCTCTGAACGAGAGAAACAGCAAAACCCCAGACGTACGTTTCGGCCTATTGTGGGCCTCGTCAGTGAGGTGCAGCCATATCCCTCTAGGCACACTGAGCAACGGGTCCACGTCTGGATTCCCGCATCACACTTAGGGAGACTTCCCAAAATGTCATAATTTGCATAAATAAAAAGAGAGAAGCGCTCAACCTGGGAACGAACAAAAGCATAATAGCTTGCTCTATGGCTAGTTACCACCCAAGAAGCGCCTCTTTTTGCTCAACATGTGCCTTTCACAGAGAAGAACTTTCCTGAAGCATATCAGTCTGATCCTGACTTCACAGTACAGTCCAGCCCCGAAATACCAGGCAATCCCTCTCTGAACGAGAGAAACAGCAAAACCCCAGACGTACGTTTCGGCCTATTGTGGGCCTCGTCAGTGAGGTGCAGCCATATCCCTCTAGGCACACTGAGCAACGGGTCCACGTCTGGATTCCCGCATCACACTTAGGGAGACTTCCCAAAATGTCATAATTTGCATAAATAAAAAGAGAGAAGCGCTCAACCTGGGAACGAACAAAAGCATAATAGCTTGCTCTATGGCTAGTTACCACCCAAGAAGCGCCTCTTTTTGCTCAACATGTGCCTTTCACAGAGAAGAACTTTCCTGAAGCATATCAGTCTGATCCTGACTTCACAGTACAGTCCAGCCCCGAAATACCAGGCAATCCCTCTCTGAACGAGAGAAACAGCAAAACCCCAGACGTACGTTTCGGCCTATTGTGGGCCTCGTCAGTGAGGTGCAGCCATATCCCTCTAGGCACACTGAGCAACGGGTCCACGTCTGGATTCCCGCATCACACTTAGGGAGACTTCCCAAAATGTCATAATTTGCATAAATAAAAAGAGAGAAGCGCTCAACCTGGGAACGAACAAAAGCATAATAGCTTGCTCTATGGCTAGTTACCACCCAAGAAGCGCCTCTTTTTGCTCAACATGTGCCTTTCACAGAGAAGAACTTTCCTGAAGCATATCAGTCTGATCCTGACTTCACAGTACAGTCCAGCCCCGAAATACCAGGCAATCCCTCTCTGAACGAGAGAAACAGCAAAACCCCAGACGTACGTTTCGGCCTATTGTGGGCCTCGTCAGTGAGGTGCAGCCATATCCCTCTAGGCACACTGAGCAACGGGTCCACGTCTGGATTCCCGCATCACACTTAGGGAGACTTCCCAAAATGTCATAATTTGCATAAATAAAAAGAGAGAAGCGCTCAACCTGGGAACGAACAAAAGCATAATAGCTTGCTCTATGGCTAGTTACCACCCAAGAAGCGCCTCTTTTTGCTCATAGGAGGCCGAAACGATCGTCTGGGGTTGTCATGTTCCTTGTTCAGAGGAGAATTGCCTGGTATTTCGGGGCTGGACTGACCTTAATTGGCAGGATCAGACTGATATACTTCAGGAAAGTTTTCTTCTGTGAAAAGCACACTGGTCTAAAAGAGGCTGCTTCCGGGTGGTAAATCGCCATAGAACAAGCCACTGAGCTGTTGTTCGTTCCTGGTAGAGCGCTTCTCTCTTTGTATGCAAATTATTATGACCCTGGGGAAGTCTCCCTATGGGTGATGGGGGAAACCAGACGTGGACTCCTTGCCCAGTGTGCTTAGAGGAATGTGGCTGCACCTCACTGACGAGGCCCATAGGAGGCCGAAACGATCGTCTGGGGTTGTCATGTTCCTTGTTCAGAGGAGAATTGCCTGGTATTTCGGGGCTGGACTGACCTTAATTGGCAGGATCAGACTGATATACTTCAGGAAAGTTTTCTTCTGTGAAAAGCACACTGGTCTAAAAGAGGCTGCTTCCGGGTGGTAAATCGCCATAGAACAAGCCACTGAGCTGTTGTTCGTTCCTGGTAGAGCGCTTCTCTCTTTGTATGCAAATTATTATGACCCTGGGGAAGTCTCCCTATGGGTGATGGGGGAAACCAGACGTGGACTCCTTGCCCAGTGTGCTTAGAGGAATGTGGCTGCACCTCACTGACGAGGCCCATAGGAGGCCGAAACGATCGTCTGGGGTTGTCATGTTCCTTGTTCAGAGGAGAATTGCCTGGTATTTCGGGGCTGGACTGACCTTAATTGGCAGGATCAGACTGATATACTTCAGGAAAGTTTTCTTCTGTGAAAAGCACACTGGTCTAAAAGAGGCTGCTTCCGGGTGGTAAATCGCCATAGAACAAGCCACTGAGCTGTTGTTCGTTCCTGGTAGAGCGCTTCTCTCTTTGTATGCAAATTATTATGACCCTGGGGAAGTCTCCCTATGGGTGATGGGGGAAACCAGACGTGGACTCCTTGCCCAGTGTGCTTAGAGGAATGTGGCTGCACCTCACTGACGAGGCCCATAGGAGGCCGAAACGATCGTCTGGGGTTGTCATGTTCCTTGTTCAGAGGAGAATTGCCTGGTATTTCGGGGCTGGACTGACCTTAATTGGCAGGATCAGACTGATATACTTCAGGAAAGTTTTCTTCTGTGAAAAGCACACTGGTCTAAAAGAGGCTGCTTCCGGGTGGTAAATCGCCATAGAACAAGCCACTGAGCTGTTGTTCGTTCCTGGTAGAGCGCTTCTCTCTTTGTATGCAAATTATTATGACCCTGGGGAAGTCTCCCTATGGGTGATGGGGGAAACCAGACGTGGACTCCTTGCCCAGTGTGCTTAGAGGAATGTGGCTGCACCTCACTGACGAGGCCCATAGGAGGCCGAAACGATCGTCTGGGGTTGTCATGTTCCTTGTTCAGAGGAGAATTGCCTGGTATTTCGGGGCTGGACTGACCTTAATTGGCAGGATCAGACTGATATACTTCAGGAAAGTTTTCTTCTGTGAAAAGCACACTGGTCTAAAAGAGGCTGCTTCCGGGTGGTAAATCGCCATAGAACAAGCCACTGAGCTGTTGTTCGTTCCTGGTAGAGCGCTTCTCTCTTTGTATGCAAATTATTATGACCCTGGGGAAGTCTCCCTATGGGTGATGGGGGAAACCAGACGTGGACTCCTTGCCCAGTGTGCTTAGAGGAATGTGGCTGCACCTCACTGACGAGGCCCATAGGAGGCCGAAACGATCGTCTGGGGTTGTCATGTTCCTTGTTCAGAGGAGAATTGCCTGGTATTTCGGGGCTGGACTGACCTTAATTGGCAGGATCAGACTGATATACTTCAGGAAAGTTTTCTTCTGTGAAAAGCACACTGGTCTAAAAGAGGCTGCTTCCGGGTGGTAAATCGCCATAGAACAAGCCACTGAGCTGTTGTTCGTTCCTGGTAGAGCGCTTCTCTCTTTGTATGCAAATTATTATGACCCTGGGGAAGTCTCCCTATGGGTGATGGGGGAAACCAGACGTGGACTCCTTGCCCAGTGTGCTTAGAGGAATGTGGCTGCACCTCACTGACGAGGCCCATAGGAGGCCGAAACGATCGTCTGGGGTTGTCATGTTCCTTGTTCAGAGGAGAATTGCCTGGTATTTCGGGGCTGGACTGACCTTAATTGGCAGGATCAGACTGATATACTTCAGGAAAGTTTTCTTCTGTGAAAAGCACACTGGTCTAAAAGAGGCTGCTTCCGGGTGGTAAATCGCCATAGAACAAGCCACTGAGCTGTTGTTCGTTCCTGGTAGAGCGCTTCTCTCTTTGTATGCAAATTATTATGACCCTGGGGAAGTCTCCCTATGGGTGATGGGGGAAACCAGACGTGGACTCCTTGCCCAGTGTGCTTAGAGGAATGTGGCTGCACCTCACTGACGAGGCCCATAGGAGGCCGAAACGATCGTCTGGGGTTGTCATGTTCCTTGTTCAGAGGAGAATTGCCTGGTATTTCGGGGCTGGACTGACCTTAATTGGCAGGATCAGACTGATATACTTCAGGAAAGTTTTCTTCTGTGAAAAGCACACTGGTCTAAAAGAGGCTGCTTCCGGGTGGTAAATCGCCATAGAACAAGCCACTGAGCTGTTGTTCGTTCCTGGTAGAGCGCTTCTCTCTTTGTATGCAAATTATTATGACCCTGGGGAAGTCTCCCTATGGGTGATGGGGGAAACCAGACGTGGACTCCTTGCCCAGTGTGCTTAGAGGAATGTGGCTGCACCTCACTGACGAGGCCCATAGGAGGCCGAAACGATCGTCTGGGGTTGTCATGTTCCTTGTTCAGAGGAGAATTGCCTGGTATTTCGGGGCTGGACTGACCTTAATTGGCAGGATCAGACTGATATACTTCAGGAAAGTTTTCTTCTGTGAAAAGCACACTGGTCTAAAAGAGGCTGCTTCCGGGTGGTAAATCGCCATAGAACAAGCCACTGAGCTGTTGTTCGTTCCTGGTAGAGCGCTTCTCTCTTTGTATGCAAATTATTATGACCCTGGGGAAGTCTCCCTATGGGTGATGGGGGAAACCAGACGTGGACTCCTTGCCCAGTGTGCTTAGAGGAATGTGGCTGCACCTCACTGACGAGGCCCATAGGAGGCCGAAACGATCGTCTGGGGTTGTCATGTTCCTTGTTCAGAGGAGAATTGCCTGGTATTTCGGGGCTGGACTGACCTTAATTGGCAGGATCAGACTGATATACTTCAGGAAAGTTTTCTTCTGTGAAAAGCACACTGGTCTAAAAGAGGCTGCTTCCGGGTGGTAAATCGCCATAGAACAAGCCACTGAGCTGTTGTTCGTTCCTGGTAGAGCGCTTCTCTCTTTGTATGCAAATTATTATGACCCTGGGGAAGTCTCCCTATGGGTGATGGGGGAAACCAGACGTGGACTCCTTGCCCAGTGTGCTTAGAGGAATGTGGCTGCACCTCACTGACGAGGCCCATAGGAGGCCGAAACGATCGTCTGGGGTTGTCATGTTCCTTGTTCAGAGGAGAATTGCCTGGTATTTCGGGGCTGGACTGACCTTAATTGGCAGGATCAGACTGATATACTTCAGGAAAGTTTTCTTCTGTGAAAAGCACACTGGTCTAAAAGAGGCTGCTTCCGGGTGGTAAATCGCCATAGAACAAGCCACTGAGCTGTTGTTCGTTCCTGGTAGAGCGCTTCTCTCTTTGTATGCAAATTATTATGACCCTGGGGAAGTCTCCCTATGGGTGATGGGGGAAACCAGACGTGGACTCCTTGCCCAGTGTGCTTAGAGGAATGTGGCTGCACCTCACTGACGAGGCCCATAGGAGGCCGAAACGATCGTCTGGGGTTGTCATGTTCCTTGTTCAGAGGAGAATTGCCTGGTATTTCGGGGCTGGACTGACCTTAATTGGCAGGATCAGACTGATATACTTCAGGAAAGTTTTCTTCTGTGAAAAGCACACTGGTCTAAAAGAGGCTGCTTCCGGGTGGTAAATCGCCATAGAACAAGCCACTGAGCTGTTGTTCGTTCCTGGTAGAGCGCTTCTCTCTTTGTATGCAAATTATTATGACCCTGGGGAAGTCTCCCTATGGGTGATGGGGGAAACCAGACGTGGACTCCTTGCCCAGTGTGCTTAGAGGAATGTGGCTGCACCTCACTGACGAGGCCCATAGGAGGCCGAAACGATCGTCTGGGGTTGTCATGTTCCTTGTTCAGAGGAGAATTGCCTGGTATTTCGGGGCTGGACTGACCTTAATTGGCAGGATCAGACTGATATACTTCAGGAAAGTTTTCTTCTGTGAAAAGCACACTGGTCTAAAAGAGGCTGCTTCCGGGTGGTAAATCGCCATAGAACAAGCCACTGAGCTGTTGTTCGTTCCTGGTAGAGCGCTTCTCTCTTTGTATGCAAATTATTATGACCCTGGGGAAGTCTCCCTATGGGTGATGGGGGAAACCAGACGTGGACTCCTTGCCCAGTGTGCTTAGAGGAATGTGGCTGCACCTCACTGACGAGGCCCATAGGAGGCCGAAACGATCGTCTGGGGTTGTCATGTTCCTTGTTCAGAGGAGAATTGCCTGGTATTTCGGGGCTGGACTGACCTTAATTGGCAGGATCAGACTGATATACTTCAGGAAAGTTTTCTTCTGTGAAAAGCACACTGGTCTAAAAGAGGCTGCTTCCGGGTGGTAAATCGCCATAGAACAAGCCACTGAGCTGTTGTTCGTTCCTGGTAGAGCGCTTCTCTCTTTGTATGCAAATTATTATGACCCTGGGGAAGTCTCCCTATGGGTGATGGGGGAAACCAGACGTGGACTCCTTGCCCAGTGTGCTTAGAGGAATGTGGCTGCACCTCACTGACGAGGCCCATAGGAGGCCGAAACGATCGTCTGGGGTTGTCATGTTCCTTGTTCAGAGGAGAATTGCCTGGTATTTCGGGGCTGGACTGACCTTAATTGGCAGGATCAGACTGATATACTTCAGGAAAGTTTTCTTCTGTGAAAAGCACACTGGTCTAAAAGAGGCTGCTTCCGGGTGGTAAATCGCCATAGAACAAGCCACTGAGCTGTTGTTCGTTCCTGGTAGAGCGCTTCTCTCTTTGTATGCAAATTATTATGACCCTGGGGAAGTCTCCCTATGGGTGATGGGGGAAACCAGACGTGGACTCCTTGCCCAGTGTGCTTAGAGGAATGTGGCTGCACCTCACTGACGAGGCCCATAGGAGGCCGAAACGATCGTCTGGGGTTGTCATGTTCCTTGTTCAGAGGAGAATTGCCTGGTATTTCGGGGCTGGACTGACCTTAATTGGCAGGATCAGACTGATATACTTCAGGAAAGTTTTCTTCTGTGAAAAGCACACTGGTCTAAAAGAGGCTGCTTCCGGGTGGTAAATCGCCATAGAACAAGCCACTGAGCTGTTGTTCGTTCCTGGTAGAGCGCTTCTCTCTTTGTATGCAAATTATTATGACCCTGGGGAAGTCTCCCTATGGGTGATGGGGGAAACCAGACGTGGACTCCTTGCCCAGTGTGCTTAGAGGAATGTGGCTGCACCTCACTGACGAGGCCCATAGGAGGCCGAAACGATCGTCTGGGGTTGTCATGTTCCTTGTTCAGAGGAGAATTGCCTGGTATTTCGGGGCTGGACTGACCTTAATTGGCAGGATCAGACTGATATACTTCAGGAAAGTTTTCTTCTGTGAAAAGCACACTGGTCTAAAAGAGGCTGCTTCCGGGTGGTAAATCGCCATAGAACAAGCCACTGAGCTGTTGTTCGTTCCTGGTAGAGCGCTTCTCTCTTTGTATGCAAATTATTATGACCCTGGGGAAGTCTCCCTATGGGTGATGGGGGAAACCAGACGTGGACTCCTTGCCCAGTGTGCTTAGAGGAATGTGGCTGCACCTCACTGACGAGGCCCATAGGAGGCCGAAACGATCGTCTGGGGTTGTCATGTTCCTTGTTCAGAGGAGAATTGCCTGGTATTTCGGGGCTGGACTGACCTTAATTGGCAGGATCAGACTGATATACTTCAGGAAAGTTTTCTTCTGTGAAAAGCACACTGGTCTAAAAGAGGCTGCTTCCGGGTGGTAAATCGCCATAGAACAAGCCACTGAGCTGTTGTTCGTTCCTGGTAGAGCGCTTCTCTCTTTGTATGCAAATTATTATGACCCTGGGGAAGTCTCCCTATGGGTGATGGGGGAAACCAGACGTGGACTCCTTGCCCAGTGTGCTTAGAGGAATGTGGCTGCACCTCACTGACGAGGCCCATAGGAGGCCGAAACGATCGTCTGGGGTTGTCATGTTCCTTGTTCAGAGGAGAATTGCCTGGTATTTCGGGGCTGGACTGACCTTAATTGGCAGGATCAGACTGATATACTTCAGGAAAGTTTTCTTCTGTGAAAAGCACACTGGTCTAAAAGAGGCTGCTTCCGGGTGGTAAATCGCCATAGAACAAGCCACTGAGCTGTTGTTCGTTCCTGGTAGAGCGCTTCTCTCTTTGTATGCAAAGATGTTTTTTATTGATCTGGCTTGCTTTAGACACCTAAATCTAGTCAGGAAGGCCCCTTCACTCCAGTGTACTGAGGGAGGAGGCCTCATTTTGGCACTTCAGTTAATTTCAAGGCAGTGCATGCAGTTCCATGTGAGAGGGTCCTGTGGCTCAGAAAGTGACTCCAGAAGGCTTATTTCTGTGGATGATTGACCCCTAAGAAAGGTAAAAGCTGCAGCAATGCTGTAAGCAGGGATTGTGGTGTATAAAAACGGTTAAATCCAACAATTAGCTCCGGTTTGCTTGTTTTAAGAGCTAGAGTCTCCATGTTTGCTGTGCAATACTGTCTAAGCATTAAGACACTGGGGTCCAAATTTCAGAAAAATCGGATATTGCCTTCATAGTTTTTTGAACATTCAGAAATAAAGTGTGTCATTTTATTATTTAAAGAGACAGTAACGTTTTTGTTTAAAAACGATTTTATTGCATTGTTTGCCTGCCTAAATCTGTTTAACATGTCTGTGCCATCAGATAACCTATGTTCTGTGTGTGTAGAGACAAATGTGGTTCCCCCTTCGAGTGTTTGTGATAATTGTGCCATAGCGTCCAAACAAAATGAGGACAGCTCTGTTACATTTCATAATGTTGCCCAAGATGATTTATCTAATGAAGGTAGTGGGGATAGTTCTACATCCTCTCCTTCTGTGTCTACACCAGCTTTGCCCGCGCAGGCGACACCTAGCGCGCCAGTGCTTATTTCTATGCAACAATTAACAGCAGTAGTGGATAATTCTATAGCAAATCTTGTATCCAAACTGCCAGCATTTCAGAGAAAGCGTGATTGTTCAGCTTTAAATACAGATAAAAGGGATGAACAATCAGACGCTGACGATGCTTTATCTATTTTACCCTCACATCAATCGGAATTGGCTGTGAGGGAAGGGCTGTCTGAGGGTGAAATTTCAGACTCAGGAAAAATTTCTCAACAGGCAGAACCTGATCTAGTGGCATTTAAGTTTAAGCTAGAACATCTCCGCACTTTGCTAAAGGAGGTATTAGCTACTCTGGATGACTGTGATTCTATGGTAGTACCAGAGAAGTTGTGCAAATTGGACAAATTTTTAGAGGTCCCAGTGCACGACGACGCTTTTCCAATACCCAAAAGGGTAGCGAACATAGTGGAAAAGGAGTGGGAGAAGCCAGGTGTACCCTTTGCCCCACCTCCTATATTTAAGAAAATGTTTCCCATAGTAGACCCTAGAAGGGACGCATGGCAGACGGTCCCGAAGGTTGAGGGAGCTGTTTCAACACTAGCGAAGCGCACCACTATTCCTATAGAGGACAGCTGCGCTTTCAAAGATCCTATGGATAAAAAATTGGAAGGATTGCTTAAAAAGATTTTGTTCAGCAAGGGTTCATCCTTCAACCAGCTACGTGTGTTATTACTGTCACTTCAGCGGCGTCCTTTTGGTTCGAGGAACTAGAAAGGTCGCTCCAGAAAGAGACTTCCTATGAAGAAGTCATGGACAGAATTCACGCATTAAAATTAGCTAATTCCTTTATATTGGATGCCGCCTTTCAAATAACGAAATTGGCGGCGAAAAACTCTCTCTTTAAAGCCATTCTCTTTCTCCAACATTGGTGTGTCCGGTCCACGGCGTCATCCATTACTTGTGGGAAATATTCTCCCCCACAGGGAAAGGCAAGGAGAGCACACAGCAAGAGCTGTCCATATAGTCCCTCCCAGGCTCCGCCCCCCCAGTCATTCTCCTTGCCGCTCTGAACAAGTAGCATCTCCTCGGGGATGGTGAGGAGTTTGTGGTGTTTAGTTGTAGTTTTTTATTCTTCTATCAAGAGTTTGTTATTTTAAAATAGTGCTGGTATGTACTATTTACTCTGAAACAGAAAGAGATGAAGAGTTCTGTTTAAAAGAGGATTATGATTTTAGCAGACAGTAACTAAAATCCATTTCTGTTACCACGCAGGACTGTTGAAACCAGAGAACTTCAGTTGGGGGTAACAGTTTGCAGACTTATCTGCTTCAGGTATGACTAGTCTCCTTCTAACAACACAGGCTAATGCTAGATGACCGTCATTTTTCCCCTCAGGGAAAACGGTAAGCCATTTTTCTTTCACCTCAGCAAAAAAGATAACAGGCTTCCCCTTTTTGATTTTTATGCTGGTAGACACTGTCAGGGGCCAAATCGATTGTTTTTTATTACAATATGATGGCAATTGAAATGTTTTATAAGCTCATATACACTTGGGGATGTTTTTTATTGATCTGGCTTGCTTTAGACACCTAAATCTAGTCAGGAAGGCCCCTTCACTCCAGTGTACTGAGGGAGGAGGCCTCATTTTGGCACTTCAGTTAATTTCAAGGCAGTGCATGCAGTTCCATGTGAGAGGGTCCTGTGGCTCAGAAAGTGACTCCAGAAGGCTTATTTCTGTGGATGATTGACCCCTAAGAAAGGTAAAAGCTGCAGCAATGCTGTAAGCAGGGATTGTGGTGTATAAAAACGGTTAAATCCAACAATTAGCTCCGGTTTGCTTGTTTTAAGAGCTAGAGTCTCCATGTTTGCTGTGCAATACTGTCTAAGCATTAAGACACTGGGGTCCAAATTTCAGAAAAATCGGATATTGCCTTCATAGTTTTTTGAACATTCAGAAATAAAGTGTGTCATTTTATTATTTAAAGAGACAGTAACGTTTTTGTTTAAAAACGATTTTATTGCATTGTTTGCCTGCCTAAATCTGTTTAACATGTCTGTGCCATCAGATAACCTATGTTCTGTGTGTGTAGAGACAAATGTGGTTCCCCCTTCGAGTGTTTGTGATAATTGTGCCATAGCGTCCAAACAAAATGAGGACAGCTCTGTTACATTTCATAATGTTGCCCAAGATGATTTATCTAATGAAGGTAGTGGGGATAGTTCTACATCCTCTCCTTCTGTGTCTACACCAGCTTTGCCCGCGCAGGCGACACCTAGCGCGCCAGTGCTTATTTCTATGCAACAATTAACAGCAGTAGTGGATAATTCTATAGCAAATCTTGTATCCAAACTGCCAGCATTTCAGAGAAAGCGTGATTGTTCAGCTTTAAATACAGATAAAAGGGATGAACAATCAGACGCTGACGATGCTTTATCTATTTTACCCTCACATCAATCGGAATTGGCTGTGAGGGAAGGGCTGTCTGAGGGTGAAATTTCAGACTCAGGAAAAATTTCTCAACAGGCAGAACCTGATCTAGTGGCATTTAAGTTTAAGCTAGAACATCTCCGCACTTTGCTAAAGGAGGTATTAGCTACTCTGGATGACTGTGATTCTATGGTAGTACCAGAGAAGTTGTGCAAATTGGACAAATTTTTAGAGGTCCCAGTGCACGACGACGCTTTTCCAATACCCAAAAGGGTAGCGAACATAGTGGAAAAGGAGTGGGAGAAGCCAGGTGTACCCTTTGCCCCACCTCCTATATTTAAGAAAATGTTTCCCATAGTAGACCCTAGAAGGGACGCATGGCAGACGGTCCCGAAGGTTGAGGGAGCTGTTTCAACACTAGCGAAGCGCACCACTATTCCTATAGAGGACAGCTGCGCTTTCAAAGATCCTATGGATAAAAAATTGGAAGGATTGCTTAAAAAGATTTTGTTCAGCAAGGGTTCATCCTTCAACCAGCTACGTGTGTTATTACTGTCACTTCAGCGGCGTCCTTTTGGTTCGAGGAACTAGAAAGGTCGCTCCAGAAAGAGACTTCCTATGAAGAAGTCATGGACAGAATTCACGCATTAAAATTAGCTAATTCCTTTATATTGGATGCCGCCTTTCAAATAACGAAATTGGCGGCGAAAAACTCAGGTTTTGCTATAGTAGCGCGGAGGGCGCTTTGGCTGAAATCCTGGTCGGCAGATGTGTCGTCCAAGACTAAGTTACTTAATATTCCTTTCAAGGGTAAGACCCTTTTTGGGCCGGAATTGAAGGAAATTATTTCAGACATCACTGGGGGTAAGGGCCATGCCGTCCCACAGGATAGGCCTTTTAAGGCTAAGAACAAGTCTAATTTTCGTTCCTTTCGCAATTTCAGGAACGGACCGGCTAATAACTCCACTGCCGCTAGACAAGAAGGTAACGCGGCCCAGCCCAAACCCGCTTGGAAGCCCATGCAAGGCTGGAACAAGGGTAAACAGACCAAGAAACCTGCTACTGCTATCAAGACAGCATGAAGGGGTAGCCCCGATCCGGGACCGGATCTGGTAGGGGGCAGACTATCTCTCTTCGCTCAGGCTTGGGCAAGAGATGTTCCGGATCCCTGGGCGCTAGAGATAGTTTCCAAGGGATACCTGTTAGAATTCAAGGGACTTCCTCCAAGGGGAAGGTTCCACCTGTCTAGCTTATCTTCAGACCAGATAAAGAAACAGGCATTCTTACATTGTGTAAGAGACCTATCAAAGATGGGAGTGATAAAACCAGTCCCCTCCGGGGAACAAGGTCTAGGTTTTTACTCAAACCTGTTTGTGGTTCCCAAAAAAGAGGGAACTTTCAGGCCAATTCTGGATTTAAAGATATTAA
The DNA here is from genome assembly GCF_027579735.1 of Bombina bombina. Lineage (NCBI taxonomy): Eukaryota > Metazoa > Chordata > Amphibia > Anura > Bombinatoridae > Bombina > Bombina bombina. Next base: position 1,052,638,087 of record NC_069504.1, read on the forward strand.
ACAAGTTCCTCAGTGTTCCATCCTTCAAAATGGAAACCATTCGGACAATCTTGCCGACAATCCAGCAGGGTCAATATTTGACTACCGTGGATCTAAAGGATGCGTATCTGCATATTCCAATCCACAAAACTCATCATCAGTTCCTGAGGTTCGCCTTTCTGGACAAACATTACCAGTTCGTGGCTCTTCCATTCGGTTTAGCCACCGCTCCCAGAATTTTCACAAAGGTGCTAGGGTCCCTTCTAGCGGTCCTAAGGCCGAGGGGCATCGCTGTAGCACCTTATCTAGACGACATCCTAATCCAAGCGTCGTCTCTTTCCAAAGCAAGGGCCCACACAGACATTGTGTTGGCTTTTCTCACATCTCACGGGTGGAAGGTGAACATAGAAAAGAGTTCACTGTCACCGTCCACAAGGGTTCCTTTTCTGGGAACAATAATAGATTCTGTGGAAATGAAGATCTTCCTGACAGAAGTCAGAAAGCTAAAGCTTCTAAACGCTTGTCGAGTTCTTCATTCTATTCCTCAACCCTCCATAGCTCAGTGCATGGAAGTAATAGGACTAATGGTCGCAGCAATGGACGTGGTTCCACTTCTCTGGTGGTTGACCCAGGATCACCTGTCTCAGGGAATGAGTTTCCGCAGACCGGAGTGGGTCATCGTCACGACCGACGCCAGTCTCTTGGGGTGGGGCGTGGTCTGGTACCCCCTGAAAGCTCAGGGCCTATGGTCTCGGGAAGAGTCGCTTCTCCCGATAAACATTTTGGAACTAAGAGCAATATTCTATGCGCTCCTGGCTTGGCCTCAGCTAGCGGAAGCCAGGTTCATAAGATTTCAGTCGGACAACATAACGACTGTTGCGTACATCAATCATCAGGGGGGAACAAAGAGTTCCCTAGCGATGAAGGAAGTAACCAAGATTATCCAATGGGCAGAGAATCACTCCTGCCATCTATCTGCTATTCACATCCCAGGAGTAGACAACTGGGAGGCGGACTATTTGAGTCGTCAGACTTTCCATCCGGGGGAGTGGGAACTCCACCCGTAGGTCTTTGCTCAGTTAACCCAATTATGGGGCATTCCAGACATGGATCTAATGGCATCCCGTCAGAACTTCAAGATTCCTTGCTACGGGTCCAGATCCAGGGATCCCAAGGCCACTCTAGTGGATGCATTAGTGGCGCCTTGGTCGTTCAACCTAGCGTATGTGTTTCCACCGTTTCCTCTCCTTCCCAGGCTCATAGCCAGGATCAAACAGGAGAAGGCCTCTGTGATTCTGATAGCTCCTGCGTGGCCACGCAGGACTTGGTATGCAGACCTGGTGAATATGTCATCGGCTCCACCATGGAAGCTACCTTTGAGACAGGATCTTCTAGTACAAGGTCCATTCGAACATCCAAATCTAGTTTCTCTGCAGCTGACTGCTTGGAAATTGAACGCTTGATTTTATCTAAGCGTGGGTTTTCGAATTCTGTGATAGATACTCTGGTCCAAGCCAGAAAACCTGTGACTAGAAAGATTTACCATAAAATATGGAAAAAATATATCTGCTGGTGTGAATCCAAGGGATTCTCCTGGAGTAAGATTAAAATTCCAAAGATTCTCTCCTTTCTCCAAGAAGGTTTGGATAAAGGGTTGTCAGCTAGTTCTCTAAAAGGACAGATTTCTGCTTTATCTGTCTTGTTACACAAACGACTGGCAGCTGTGCCAGATGTACAAGCTTTTGTTCAGGCTTTGGTTAGAATCAAGCCTGTTTACAGACCCATGACTCCTCCTTGGAGTCTAAATTTAGTTCTTTCAGTTCTTCAAGGGGTTCCGTTTGAACCTTTACATTCCATAGATATTAAGTTATTATCTTGGAAAGTTCTGTTTTTGGTTGCTATTTCTTCTGCTAGAAGAGTTTCTGAATTATCTGCTTTGCATTGTAATCCACCCTATCTGGTTTTCCATTCAGATAAGGTTGTTTTGCGTACTAAGCCTGGTTTTCTTCCAAAAGTTGTTTCCAACAAGAATATTAACCAGGAAATAGTTGTTCCTTCTCTGTGTCCGAATCCAGTTTCAAAGAAGGAACGTTTATTACACAATTTAGATGTTGTTCGTGCTTTAAAGTTCTACTTAGAAGCAACAAAAGATTTTAGACAAACCTCATCTTTGTTTGTCGTTTACTCTGGTAAGAGGAGAGGTCAAAAAGCTACTGCTACCTCTCTCTCTTTCTGGCTGAAAAGCATTATCCGATTGGCTTATGAGACTGCCGGACGGCAACCTCCTGACCGAATCACAGCTCACTTTACTAGGGCTGTGGCTTCCACTTGGGCCTACAAGAACGAGGCTTCTGTTGATCAGATATGTAAGGCAGCGACTTGGTCCTCTCTGCACACTTTTGCCAAATTCTACAAATTTGATACTTATGCTTCTTCGAAGGCTATTTTTGGGAGAAAGGTTTTGCAAGCCGTGGTGCCTTCCATTTAGGTAACCTGATTTGCTCCCTCCCTTCATCCGTGTCCTAAAGCTTTGGTATTGGTTCCCACAAGTAATGGATGACGCCGTGGACCGGACACACCAATGTTGGAGAAAACAGAATTTATGCTTACCTGATAAATTACTTTCTCCAACGGTGTGTCCAGTCCACGGCCCGCCCTGGTTTCCTAATCAGGTTGAAATTTTTTTCTTTATACACTACAGTCACCACGGCACCCTATAGTTTCTCCTTTTTCTCCTAACCGTCGGTCGAATGACTGGGGGGCGGAGCCAGAGGGGGAGCTATATGGACAGCTCTTGCTGTGTGCTCTCCTTGCCTTTCCCTGTGGGGGAGAATATTTCCCACAAGTAATGGATGACGCCGTGGACCGGACACACCGTTGGAGAAAGTAATTTATCAGGTAAGCATAAATTCTGTTTTTTTTTAACTCATTACAGCAGCCAGGCAGTAAAGCTCTGCATTTTATTTTCAAACAGCTGCAGGCACAGGATACAATAGCATGGTGAGCAGTAATCTAATTTTACTTTAGTGTCTCTTGAAAGGGACATAGAGGTGCAAAAATAAAATGTTCTATTGTGTTAGAACATTGTATTATTGCTCTATTGCTTACAAATAGCTATTTGTTTAACCCTTGTAAAAGAGTTCAACAAAAAGTTAGTCACCTCCAGAGCAGCAATGCACTACTAGTAGTTTGGGGAGCCAATGACAAGAGGCATATGTGTGTAGTCACAACTCACTATCTCTGAATGTTGTGCATTTCAAATTCACTGTTATGTCTCTTTAATTCCATGGCTTTAAAACAATGTATATAGGTATTTTTTGTACGTCTGTAGGTATTCTTTGTATGTCTGTAGATATGCTTTGTACGTCTGTAGGTATGCTTTGCACGTCTGTAGGTATGCTTTGCACGTCTGTAGGTATGCTTTGCACGTCTGTAGGTATGCCTTGCACGTCTGTAGGTATGCCTTGCACGTCTGTAGGTATGCCTTATACGTCTGTAGGTATGCTTTGTACATCTGTAGGTATGCTTTGTATGTCTGTAGGTATGTCTTGCATGTCTGTAGGTATGCCTTGTACGTCTGTAGGTATGCCTTGTACGTCTGTAGGTATGCTTTGTACGTCTGTAGGTATGCCTTGCACGTCTGTAGGTATGCCTTGTACGTCTGTAGGTAAGCCTTGCACGTCTGTAGGTATGCTTTGTACTTCTGTAGGTATGCAGGTATGCTTTGCACGTCTGTAGGTATGCCTTGCACGTCTGTAGGTATGCTTTACACGTCTGTAGGTATGCCTTGTACGTCTGTAGGTATGCTTTGCACGTCTTTAGGTATGCCTTGCACAACTGTAGGTATGCTTTGAACATATGTAGTTATGCCTTGCACGTCTGTAGGTATGCCTTGCACGTCTGTAGGTATGCCTTGCACGTCTGTAGGTATGCCTTGCACAACTGTAGGTATGCTTTGTACATATGTAGTTATGTCTTGCACGTCTGTAGGTATGCTTTGTATGTCTGTAGGTATGCCTTGTTCGTCTGTAGGTATGCCTTGTTCGTCTGTAGGTATGCCTTGTTCGTCTGTAGGTATGCTTTGTATGTCTGTAGGTATGCCTTGTTCGTCCGTAGGTATGCTTTGTATGTCTGTAGGTATGTCTTGCATGTCTGTAGGTATGCCTTGTTCGTCTGTAGGTATGCCTTGTACGTCTGTAGGTATGCTTTGTACGTCGGTAGGTATGCTTTGCACATCTGTAGGTATGCTTTGCACATCTGTAGGTATGCTTTGCACGTCTAGGTATGCTTTGTATGTCTGTAGGTATGTCTTGCATGTCTGTAGGTATGCTTTGTAGGTATGCTTTGCACGTTGGTAGGTATGCTTTGCACGTCGGTAGGTATGCTTTGTATGTCTGTAGGTATGTCTTGCACGTCTGTAGTTATGCCTTGCACGTCTGTAGGTATGCCTTGCACGTCTGTAGGTATGCCTTGCACAACTGTAGGTATGCTTTGTACATATGTAGTTATGTCTTGCACGTCTGTAGGTATGCTTTGTATGTCTGTAGGTATGCCTTGTTCGTCTGTAGGTATGCCTTGTTCGTCTGTAGGTATGCTTTGTATGTCTGTAGGTATGCCTTGTTCGTCCGTAGGTATGCTTTGTATGTCTGTAGGTATGTCTTGCATGTCTGTAGGTATGCCTTGTTCGTCTGTAGGTATGCCTTGTACGTCTGTAGGTATGCTTTGCACGTCTGTAGGTATGCTTTGTATGTCTGTAGGTATGTCTTGCATGTCTGTAGGTATGCTTTGTAGGTATGCTTTGCACGTCGGTAGGTATGCTTTGCACGTCGGTAGGTATGCTTTGCACGTCGGTAGGTATGCTTTGTATGTCTGTAAGTACGTCTTGCATGTCTGTAGGTATGCCTTGTACATCTGTAGGTATGCCTTGTACGTCTGTAGGTATGCTTTGTACAACTGTAGGTATGCCTTGCACGTCTGTAGGTATGCCTTGCACGTCTGTAGGTATGCTTTGTATGTCTGTAGGTATGCCTTGTTCGTCTGTAGGTATGCTTTGTATGTCTGTAGGTATGCCTTGTTTGTCTGTAGGTATGCTTTGTATGTCTGTAGGTATGCCTTGTTTGTCTGTAGGTATGCTTTGTATGTCTGTAGGTATGCCTTGCACTTCTGTAGGTATGCTTTGTACGTCTGTAGGTATGCCTTGCACAACTGTAGGTATGCTTGTACATATGTAGGTATGCCTTGCACGTCTGTAGGTATGCTTTGTATGTCTGTAGGTATGCCTTGTTCGTCTGTAGGTATGCTTTGTATGTCTGTAGGTATGCCTTGTTCGTCTGTAGGTATGCTTTGTATGTCTGTAGTTATGCCTTGTTCGTCTGTAGGTATGCCTTGTACATCTGTAGGTATGCTTTGTACGTCTGTAGGTATGCCTTGTACGTCTGTAGGTATGCTTTGTACATCTGTAGGTATGCTTTGTATGTCTGTAGGTATGTCTTGCATGTCTGTAGGTATGCTTTGTACATCTGTAGGTATGCTTTGTACGTCTGTAGGTATGCCTTGTACGTCTGTAGGTATGCTTTGTACGTCTGTAGGTATGCTTTGTACATCTGTAGGTATGCTTTGTACGTCTGTAGGTATGCCTTGCACGTCTGTAGGTATGCCTTGCACGTCTGTAGGTATGCAGGTATGCTTTGCACGTCTGTAGGTATGCCTTGCACATCTGTAGATATGCTTTACACGTCTGTAGGTATGCCTTGTACGTCTGTAGGTATGCCTTGCTCATCTGTAGGTATGCTTTGTATGTCTGTAGGTATGCCTTGCACGTCTGTAGGTATGCCTTGCACGTCTGTAGGTATGCTGTGTACGTCTGTAGGTATGCCTTGCACAACTGTAGGTATGCTTTGTACATATGTAGTTATGCCTTGTACGTCTGTAGGTATGCTTTGTATGTCTGTAGGTATGCTTTGTATGTCTGTAGGTATACCTTGTTCGTCTGTAGGTATGCCTTGTTCGTCCGTAGGTATGCTTTGTATGTCTGTAGGTATGCCTTGTTCGTCTGTAGGTATGCCTTGTTCGTCTGTAGGTATGCTTTGCACGTCGGTAGGTATGCTTTGCACGTCGGTAGGTATGCTTTGCACGTCGGTAGGTATGCTTTGCACGTCGGTAGGTATGCTTTGCACGTCGGTAGGTATGCTTTGCACATCGGTAGGTATGCTTTGCACATCGGTAGGTATGCTTTGCACATCGGTAGGTATGCTTTGCACATCTGTAGGTATGCCTTGCTCGTCGGTAGGTATGCCTTGTACGTCTGTAGGTATGCCTTGTACCTCTGTAGGTATGCCTTGTACCTCTGTAGGTATGCTTTGCATGTCTGTAGGTATGCTTTGCACGTCTGTAGGTATGCCTTGCACGTCTGTAGGTATGCCTTGCTCGTCTGTAGGTATGCTTTGCTCGTCTGTAGGTATGCTTTGTACGTCTGTAGGTATGCTTTGCACGTCTGTAGGTATGCTTTGCACGTCTGTAGGTATGCTTTGCTCGTCTGTAGGTATGCTTTGTACGTCTGTAGGTATGCTTTGTATGTCTGTAGATATGCTTTGTATGTCTGTAGGTATGCCTTTTACGTCTGTAGTTTTGCCTTGCACGTCTGTAGCTATGCTTTGTATGTCTGTAGGTATGTTGAGAACTCTGTCCAAGGCAAGACAAGAGTTAGACTACCTCTTACCATTGAAGTCATGCAGTCTGGATTCATCTCATATAACGTTGTAAAGTAGTGAATGTACACACTGCATCTTGGACCAAAAAAAACACAAATTTGGACTCATCATTTTATAAAACTGGTTTCCAAGCCTCAAGTGTCCAATTTTTTGGTCTGCAACACATTAGTTTTTTTTTTTTTTTTTTGCTTGTTCTGGTGCCTAAAAAATGTTATATTAACAGCAATTGGCTTGTCTATGCCATCACTGCAATGTACACATACAAAATGAGTTATGGTTTCTGTTAAATTCAGACTTGAGTTTGAGTAATTAATCTTTTCTGTTCTTTTTGCTTAACAAGACAAAATATAGAGCTAGATTGATACCTCTGACACCCCTAGGCACATATTTATTTGCCTCTACTTGACTATTCAACCCACCTGTGCAAGTGATATAATATCTAACACAATCAATATCTATAGACTGCCCATTAACATCTAAATGCTAAGGAAAGACTTGGCAATTCCAGTTGAGTGTCTGATTGTAATAAAATAAGGAGTTTATTGCAACATTAATAACTTGACCAATCTAAATGAAGTTGCTCATAGGCAATTGCTGATATTGCTTGATGAGAAATTTGGGAGCAAATGACAAAAACTGATTTCTAAGTTAGCCTTTTCATTTTTATTGGAATGGAATGGTAAAAAAAAAAAATACTTTATGCTGTCATTGGTAAAAGGTACAATATTTAATTGTGACATATTAATTGCACCATTAATATAGTCCAGTGTACAAGCAGGTGTTGGTAGTGGGATTACCAGGTGTGTAGTCCAGTATTTCTGCAGGCTGCCCAGTAAAATCTGTACAAAAATACAGTACACTTAAATGTCTATTTTTTTTTAGGTGGAAGACACATTTTAAAAGTGTTCCATACATAATAAATATGGTCAAGAATAAAAAATGTGTACTACTCTGTATTACTGGCATTCATGGGAGGTGTTAAACACTTATTTTTGTGTGTTACGTGGTGCATTTGGAGTAAAATCTATTATATTTTTTACCGTAAACCATTAGGGTGAAAAAGTACTGTCCTGTTTGTGCTACTGGCAGCCAAGGGGGTCAAATTACTGCTGTGTATTTGTTATTGAGGCAGATTTTACCATTCTCCAGTTTTGCATAACCAACACTGTTATATTAAACACTTTTTACCTCTGTGATTACCTTGTATCTAAGTATCTGCAGACTGCCTCCTTATCGCAGATCTTTTGACAGACTTGCATTTCAGGCAATTAGCACGCTCCACAGGCATGAGCACAATGTTATCTATATGTCACACATGAACTACTGCCCTCTAGCTGTGAAAAACCTGTCAAATACACCCAGGTAAGAGGCGGCCTTCAAGGCTTAGAAATTAGCATATGAGCCTACCTAGGTTTAGCTTTCAACTAAGAATTCCAAGAGAACAAAGCAAATTTGATGATAAAAGAAAAATTGGAAAGTTATTTAAAATTACATGCCCTATCTGAATCATGAAAGTTTAAAATGGACTTTACTGTAACTTTAATTTGTGTGTTGAAGGCATCCAAAGGAATAAAATCACTGCTCAGTTTTGAAAAATATATATGGGAGTAATTTTATATGAGGCTTATTTCTGGAAGTTGAAACAGTCATGGAAAGACCACATTTTGTTGGTGAATAAAAAAATATAATAATTTAAAGACTTCATGTCCCTGGGATTCACAAACTATTTAGATTTCTTTCCTAAGATATGGTGAGTCCACGGCTTCATCATTTACTGTTGGGAATACCACTCCTGGCCAGCAGGAGGAGGCAAAGAGCACCACAGTCAAACTGTTAAGTATCACTTCCCTTCCCACAAACCCCAGTCATTCTCTTTGCCTCCGGTGCATGGAGGAGGTGAAGTTTGTTGGAGAGCGCCGGATTACTTATTGGCACTTCTCTTATAGGGCAGGAGCTCAGTTTCTACACTTGTAGAAGAGAAGCGGTGTTAATCGCCCTGCAAGGCTTTTAGCAGGAATCTGATTATTTTGTTTGCCTGAATCGGCAGAATGAAGTGCGGTGGATAAAGCTGAAAGCCTTTGTATACTTTCCATTGCTTTATAATAGGTGAGCTTGGCTTGCAATAGGGTTTTAGTAACATTTATAAAAAAAAGTTCATTTTCCTATTGCTATGTTTCTGTACAGGTAAATCTTTAAGTTAAGGGTTTATTCTATAAGCTTTGGGCTAAGAACACATGTTTTTTGGCTTTTGGGGATCATTTTGTTTTGTTAAACTCTGTCTCTCATATTTTGAGTTTTATTTTGAGCCTCATGTCTCCCAGGAGGATGCTGTTTAGGCAGTGCCACAGCTTTCTCCTGTATCATCCCTAGCCTCTATGGCGTCACATGCAGTGCCCTGCGGTTCCCCTCAATCTCCTGGAGAAGTTATTTGCCTACAGAATTTTCTTCCTAGGTATCTTCTGAGTTACCTATGGCATTATCTGTTTTTCCTATACTAAAGGGAAATTTCAAGAGGAACATTAGAGATTCAGATAGTAAGGTTTCTGTACCACCTGCTGCTACTCTGGTTGCCCTTCCTCATAGGTCTAATGAGGAGAATACGTTGGTAGCCTCTGAGGGTGAAATCTCAAATTCGTACAGTTTAATTCCTTCATCTTATGCTGATGTGGTAACCGTCAGATTTCTCTTGTTAAGTGTAGTCAGTCCACGGGTCATCCATTACTTATGGGATTATATCTCCTTCCCAACAGGAAGTTGCAAGAGGATCAGCCAAGCAGAGCTGCTATATAGCTCCTCCCCTCACACGTCATATCCAGTCATTCTCTTGCAACTCAACTAGATAGGTCGTTGTGAGAGGTCTGTGGTGTTTTTTATACTTAGTTTATTTCTTCAATCAAAAGTTTGTTATTTTAAATGGCACCGGAGTGTGCTGTTTGTTCTCAGGCAGTATTTAGAAGAAGAATCTGCCTGCGTTTTCTATGATCTTAGCAGAAGTAACTAAGATTCACTGGCTGTTCTCGCACATTCTGAGGAGTGGGGTAACTTTCAGAAAGGGAATAGCATGTGGGGAATCCTGCAAACAAGGTATGTGCAGTAAATTATTTTTCTAAGGAATGGAATTGACTAAGAAAATACTGCTGATACCGATGTAATGTAAGTACAGCCTTAAATGCAGCAGCGACTGGTATCAGGCTGATGAATGTATGTACAATAAGTAATTTTCTAAGGAATGGAATTTGACTAAGAAAATACTGTTAATACTGAAGTATTGTATAAGCCTTAACTGCAGTAGAAGCGACTGGTAGCAGGCTTATTAATAACACTATCTAACTTTTAAAGTGTATGTTTAAAACGTTTACTGGCATGTTATTCGTTTTTTGTGAGGTACTTTGGTGATAAATCTTTTGGGGCATGATTTTCCACATGGCTGTTGTTTATTTCTATATAGAAACGATTAACTAAGGTTTCCCACTGTTGTAATAGGAGTGGGAGGAGCCTATTTTAGCGCTTTCTTGCGCAGTAAAAATTCAGTTTCAGTCTTCCTGCTTCTTCCTCCTTGATCCAGGACGTCTCTAGAGAGCTCAGGGGTCTTCAAAAGTCATTTTGAGGGAGGTAATCAGTCACAGCAGACCTGTGACAGTGTGTTTGACTGTGATAAAAACGTTAATTGTTAAATTGATTATCCGTTTTTGGGTATTAAGGGGTTAATCATCCATTTGCTAGTGGGTACAATACTTTTCTAACTTAATACATTTACTGTGAAAATTTGGTTGCTATAACTGATTTGGTTCATTGTTATTTCAACTGTGACTTTTTTGTGCTTCTTAAAGGCGCAGTAGCATTTTTTTATATTGCTTGTAAATTTATTTGAAAGGATTTTCCAAGCTTGCTAGTCTCATTGCGAGTCTGTTTAAACATGTCTGACACAGATGAATCTGTTTGTTCACTATGTTTGAAGGCCAATGTGGAGCCCCACAGAAATATGTGTACTAAATGTATTGATGTCACTTTGAATAAAAGTCAATCTATATCTGTAAAGAAATTATCACCAGACAACGAGGGGGAAGTTATGCCGACTAACTCTCCTCACGTGTCAGTACCTTCGCCTCCCGCTCAGGAGGCGCGTGATATTGTGGCGCCAAGTGCATCAGAGAGGCCCATACAAATCACTTTGCAAGACATGGCTGCTGTTATGACAGAGGTATTATCTAAATTGCCTGAATTAAGAGGCAAGCGTGATAGCTCTGGGTTAAGGACAGAGCGCGCTGATGATGTGAGAGCCATGTCTGATACTGCGTCACAATTTGCAGAACATGAGGACGGAGAGCTTCATTCTGTGGGTGACGGATCTGATCCAGGGAGACCGGATTCAGAGATTTCTAATTTTAAATTTAAGCTTGAGAACCTCCGCGTATTGCTAGGGGAGGTATTAGCGGCTCTGAATGATTGTAACACGGTTGCAATTCCAGAGAAAGTATGTAGGTTGGATAGATACTTTGCGGTACCGGTGTGTACTGACGTTTTTCCTATACCTAAAAGGCTTACAGAAATTATTAGCAAGGAGTGGGATAGACCCGGTGTGCCCTTTTCCCCACCTCCTATATTTAGAAAAATGTTCCCAATAGACGCCACCACACGAGACTTATGGCAGACGGTCCCTAAGGTGGAGGGAGCAGTTTCTACTTTAGCTAAGCGTACCACTATCCCGGTGGAGGATAGCTGTGCTTTTTCGGATCCAATGGATAAAAAATTAGAAGGTTACCTTAAGAAAATGTTTGTTCAACAAGGTTTTATCTTACAGCTCCTTGCATGCATTGCGCCTGTCACTGCTGCTGCGGCATTCTGGTTTGAGTCTCTGGAAGAGGCCATTCGCACAGCTCCATTGGATGAGATTATGGCCAAGCTTAAAGCACTTAAGCTAGCTAATGCATTTGTTTCTGATGCTGTTGTACATTTGACCAAACTAACGGCTAAGAACTCCGGATTCGCCATCCAGGCGCGCAGAGCGCTATGGCTTAAATCCTGGTCAGCTGACGTGACTTCTAAATCTAAATTGCTTAATATTCCTTTCAAAGGGCAGACCTTATTCGGGCCCGGCTTGAAAGAAATTATTGCTGACATTACTGGAGGTAAGGGTCATACTCTTCCTCAGGACAGGGCCAAGTCAAAGGCCAAACAGTCTAATTTTCGTGCCTTTCGTAACTTCAAGGCAGGAGCAGCATCAACTTCCTCCGCTCCAAAACAGGAAGGACCTGTTGCTCGTTATAGACAGGGCTGGAAAACTAACCAGTCCTGGAACAAGGGCAAGCAGGCCAGAAAGCCTTCTTCTGCCCCTAAGACAGCATGAAGAGAGGGCTCCCTATCCGGAAACGGATCTAGTGGGGGGCAGACTATCTCTCTTCGCCCAGGCTTGGGCAAGAGATGTCCAGGATCCCTGGGCGTTGGAGATCATATCTCAGGGATATCTTCTGGACTTCAAAGCATCTCCTCCACAAGGGAGATTTCATCTTTCAAGGTTATCAGCAAACCAAATAAAGAAAGAGGCATTTCTACGCTGTGTGCAAGACCTCTTAGTAATGAGAGTGATCCACCCAGTTCCGCGGACGGAACAAGGGCAGGGGTTTTACTCAAATCTGTTTGTGGTTCCCAAGAAAGAGGGAACCTTCAGACCAATCTTAGAGCTAAAAATCTTAAACAAATTCCTAAGAGTTCCATCATTCAAAATGGAAACTATTCGAACCATCCTACCCATGATCCAAGAGGGTCAATACATGACCACAGTAGACTTAAAGGATGCCTACCTTCATATACCGATTCACAAAAATCATTATCGGTACCTAAGGTTTGCCTTTCTAGACAGGCATTACCAGTTTGTAGCTCTTCCCTTCGGGTTGGCTACGGCCCCGAGAATCTTTACAAAGGTTCTGGGCTCACTTCTGGCGGTTCTAAGACCGCGAGGCATAGCGGTGGCTCCGTATCTAGACGACATCCTGATACAGGCATCAAGCTTTCAAATGGCCAAGTCTCATACAGAGATAGTTCTGGCATTTCTGAGGTCGCATGGGTGGAAAGTGAATGTGGAAAAGAGTTCTCTATCACCACTCACAAGAGTCTCCTTTCTAGGGACTCTTATAGATTCTGTAGAGATGAAAATTTACCTGACGGAGTCCAGGTTATTAAAACTTCTAAATGCTTGCCGTGCCCTTCATCCATTCCACGCCCGTCAGTGGCTCAGTGCATGGAAGTAATCGGCTTAATGGTAGCGGCAATGGACATAGTGCCATTTGCGCGCCTGCATCTCAGACCGCTGCAATTATGCATGCTTAGTCAGTGGAATGGGGATTACTCAGATTTGTCCCCTCTGCTAAATCTGGACCAAGAGACCAGAGATTCTCTTCTCTGGTGGCTTTCTCGGGTCCATCTGTCCATGGGTATGACCTTTCGCAGGCCAGATTGGACGATTATAACAACAGATGCCAGCCTTCTAGGTTGGGGCGCAGTCTGGAACTCCCTGAAGGCTCAGGGATTATGGACTCAGGAGGAGAAACTCCTCCCAATAAATATTCTGGAGTTGAGAGCAATACTCAATGCTCTTTTAGCTTGGCCTCAGTTAGCAACTCTGAGGTTCATCAGATTTCAGTCGGACAACATCACGACTGTGGCTTACATCAACCATCAAGGGGGAACCAGGAGTTCCCTAGCAATGTTGGAAGTCTCAAAGATAATTCGCTGGGCAGAGTCTCACTCTTGCCATCTGTCAGCGATCTACATCCCAGGTGTGGAGAACTGGGAGGCGGATTTTCTAAGTCGCCAGACTTTTCATCCGGGGGAGTGGGAACTTCACCCGGAGGTCTTCACTCAACTGATTCATCGTTGGGGCAAACCAGATCTGGATCTCATGGCGTCTCGCCAGAACGCCAAGCTTCCTTGTTACGGATCCAGGGACCCGGGAGCGGTGCTGATAGATGCTCTGACAGCCCCTTGGGTCTTCAACATGGCTTATGTGTTTCCACCATTTCCGATGCTTCCTCGACTGATTGCCAAGATCAAACAGGAGAGAGCATCGGTGATTCTGATAGCGCCTGCATGGCCACGCAGGACCTGGTATGCAGACCTAGTGGACATGTCGTCCTGTCCACCATGGTCTCTGCCTCAGAGGCAGGACCTTCTAATTCAGGGTCCTTTCAATCATCCAAATCTAATTTCTCTGAGGCTGACTGCATGGAGATTGAACGCTTGATTCTATCAAAGCGTGGCTTCTCGGAGTCGGTTATTGATACCTTAATACAGGCTCGGAAACCGGTTACCAGAAAAACTTACCATAAGATATGGCGTAAATATTTATATTGGTGCGAATCCAAGAGTTACTCATGGAGTAAGGTTAGGATTCCTAGGATATTGTCTTTTCTACAAGAAGGTTTCGAAAAGGGCTTATCTGCTAGTTCGTTAAAGGGACAGATTTCTGCTCTGTCTATTCTTCTACACAAACGTCTGGCAGAAGTTCCAGACGTTCAGGCTTTTTGTCAGGCTTTGGCTAGGATTAAGCCTGTGTTTAAGACTGTTGCTCCGCCGTGGAGTTTAAACTTAGTTCTTAAAGTTCTTCAAGGTGTTCCGTTTGAACCCCTTCATTCCATTGATATCAAGCTGTTATCTTGGAAAGTTCTGTTTTTAATGGCTATTTCCTCGGCTCGAAGAGTCTCTGAGTTATCTGCCTTACATTGTGATTCTCCTTATCTGATTTTCCATTCAGACAAGGTAGTTCTGCGTACTAAACCTGGGTTCTTACCTAAGGTAGTTTCTAACAGGAATATCAATCAAGAGATTGTTGTTCCATCACTATGTCCTAACCCTTCTTCAAAGAAGGAACGACTCTTGCATAATCTGGACGTAGTCCGTGCCCTGAAGTTCTATTTGCAGGCAACTAAAGATTTTCGTCAAACTTCTTCCCTGTTTGTCGTTTACTCTGGACAGAGGAGAGGTCAAAAAGCTTCGGCTACCTCTCTCTCCTTTTGGCTTCGTAGCATAATACGCTTAGCCTATGAGACTGCTGGACAGCAGCCTCCTGAAAAAATTACAGCTCATTCCACTAGAGCTGTGGCTTCCACCTGGGCCTTTAAGAATGAGGCCTCTGTTGAACAGATTTGCAAGGCTGCAACTTGGTCTTCACTTCACACTTTTTCAAAATTTTACAAATTTGACACTTTTGCTTCTTCGGAGGCTGTTTTTGGGAGAAAGGTTCTACAGGCAGTGGTTCCTTCCGTTTAAAGTTCCTGCCTTGTCCCTCCCATCATCCGTGTACTTTAGCTTTGGTATTGGTATCCCATAAGTAATGGATGACCGTGGACTGAATACACTTAACAAGAGAAAACATAATTTATGCTTACCTGATAAATGTATTTCTCTTGTAGTGTATTCAGTCCACGGCCCGCCCTGTCTTTTAAGGCAGATCTAAATTTTAATTCAAACTACAGTCACCACTGCACCCTATGGTTTCTCCTTTTTTGTCTTGTTTCGGTCGAATGACTGGATATGACGTGTGAGGGGAGGAGCTATATAGCAGCTCTGCTTGGGTGATCCTCTTGCAACTTCCTGTTGGGAAGGAGATATAATCCCATAAGTAATGGATGACCCGTGGACTGAATACTCTACAAGAGAAATAAATTTATCAGGTAAGCATAAATTATGTTTTTTGCCTGAACACTTCGTGTATGTTACAGAAGGTTTTCGCTACTTTGGAGCGACTCCGATATGCTGTCATTATCAATCCTAAGGAATCTAGGAAACTTTATAAATACTAGGATTCCTCAGTGGAAGTTTTTTTCCTGTTCCTGACTGTGCTAGGAGATTTTTCATAGGAATGGGAGAAGTCAAGGATTCCTTTTCCCCTGTCTCCTGTCTTTAAAAAGATGTTTCCTGTCGTTGTCTCCATTAAATATCATGGCGCACGGTGCCTAAAGTAGTAGGGCATCTCTACTCTAGCTAAGAGAACTACGATTCCTAGAGAGGATAGCTGTTCTTTTCAGGGTCAATTGACTAAGCTGGAGGCTTACATGGTAGTTTGTATTGCCACTGTGTCAAGTGCGACATCTTATTGGTGCGATGCCTTGTCTGACTCCAATTTGGTAGGGACAGAATTAATGCTCTTAAGCTAGCCAATTCTTTTATTTCTGATGCTACCTTGCAGGTTTTTAAGCCAGGAGCAAAGATATCAGGCTTCTGTGTGCTAGCCCACGGGGTGTTGTGACTATATGCTTGGTCAGTGGATTTTTCTGGTTCTTCCTTACAAGGATAAGACCTTTTGGTCCTGATCTGACAGGAATATTTCCGATATTACGGATGGAAAAGGTTTTTTCTACCACAAGCCAATATGAATAGACCTAAAGAAGTTTGCCCCAATCCAGGATCACCCACATGGGGGGCTTTATCTCTCTGTTTGTCTTTAAACATGGATACAAGATGTCCCAGATAGGCTACCGACATAGTATCTCAGGGTTGCTACATAGAATTCATACCTTTCCTCCCAGAGGCAGGCTCCACCTCTCATTTTATCTGCAGGCCAGATAACAGTGAGGCATTTTTGAAGTGCGTTTTGGGGCCTTTCTGCCTTGTGAGTGATAGCCAGTTCCTGTAAAGGAACAGGGTCTAGGTTTCTATACCCTTCTGTTCGTGGTTCGGAAAAAGAGGGAATTTCTCGTCCTATGGTAGAGACTAAAGTGTCTCATGAAGTTGTCTCAGGGTACCGTCCTTCAAAATGGAAACCTGTGGTTTCATTCTTCATTTGATCTAGGAGGATCAATTAATTGTGACTGTAGACCTGGAGGACGCGTATTTTCAAGTCCCTGAATTTTTGCCTTTCTGTCAAGCTTTTTCAGTTTGTGGCTCTTCCCTTTGGCCATGCCACGGCTCCCAGAGGGGGGCTATTTTAGCAGTGATCAGGTGTCAGGGAATTGCTGTGGTGCCCTTCCTGGACGACATAGGGATTCAGGCACCATATTTTCAACAAACTCTTTCATTCTAAAATCTTGTTGTCTTTTCATGGATGGGAAGTGAATCTGAAAATGTGTTCTCTTGTTCCAGCCACAGAGTTAGTTTTCTAAGTGTCCATTTAAGTTTCCCTATCTCTGAAAATATTTTTTCCAGAGATCAGGAAATCAAGGATTCTTTCCTCTTGCCTCTTTCTGCACTCTTCTGTTTGGCCTTCAGTGGCTCAATGTATGGAGATAATTGGTCTATTGGTTGCTTCATTGGACATCATTCCTTTACTCGATTCCATCTGAGAGTCTGCTGTTATGCATGGTCGGATAATGGAACGGAGATCATGTGGTTCTTTCTCGGAGGATAGATCTAGATTTATCGACAGGAGATCTTTCCTGTGGTGGTTTTCTCAGGAGCTTCTGTCTCAGGGCACATGCTTCCGGAGACCTTCCTGAGTAATAGTGACCATGGACGCCAGCTTGTAGGGTTGGTGACTATGGACTTGGGAAGAGTCTACGCTCCCATACCCATCTTGGAGTTGAGAGCGATCTACAATGCTCTGATGGCTTGGCCTCAGTTGTCCAAGACTATTTCATCTCGGTGGTTTACATCTACCACCTGGGAGGAACCTGGAGTTCCTTAGCCTTGATTGATGTGGATTGTTTGGTAGGCGGACGCTCACATTTGTTGTCTATCCACTATTCGCATTTCAGGAGTGGATGCCGGGAGCGGACTACTTGAGCAGTCAGATTTGTCATCCTGGGGAGTGGATGCTTCTCCCGGAGGTGTTCTCCAGGTTAAACCTGAAAATGGGGGGTGCTGGAGTTGGATCTGATGGCAGTTCGCCAAACGTTCTTGTTACGTTTAAAGGTCAAGAGATCTGTAGGCTGCTTTGTTTAAATCCCTGGCGGTTCCTTGGGATTTCAGTCTGACATCCCTGTTCCTCAGTTTGCTCTACTTCCACGAGTCTTGGCTCGTATCAAATAGGAGTGAGCATCGGTATTTTTAATAGTTCCTGCATAATCTTGCAGGATCTGGATACAGACCTAGTGGGGATGTATCTCTTCCATCTTGGTGGTTGTTCCTGAGGAAGGATCTTCTAATTCAGGGTCCATTCTTTTGTTTCTCTGAAGCTTTCCGCTTGGAGATTGAGCACTTAGTTCTGTCTAAGCGTGTTTTTTTTTTTGAGTTGGTCATTGAAACCATAATTCAGCCTCGCAAGCCTGTTACTAAAAGGATTTGCCATAAGATAGGGCGCATATCTCTTTATTGGTGTGAATCCAAGGGCTACTCTTGGAGTAGGGTCAGGATTCCTAGGATTTGTCCTTTCTCCAGGAAGGTCTGGAGAAGGATTTGACAGTCAGTACCCGGATGGGTCAGATTTACGCATTATCTTTTTTGTTACATAAGCGTCTGGCGGATGTGCCAGATGTGCAATCTTTTTGTCAGGTCAGAAATATGCCTGTGTTTAAGCCTGTTGCTCCTCCTTGGAGCCTTACTTTGGTTCTTAAAGTTTTGCAGCAGGCTCCGTTTGAAACATTGCATTCTATAAATATTAAGTTGATATCTTGAAAGGTTTTGTTTCTTATTGCTATCTCTTCTGCTTGAAAGGCTCGGAACTCTCAGCATTGCAGTATGATTCGCCTTATCTTATCTTTCATGCCGATAAGATGGTTCTTCGTACTAAATTAGGTTTCCTTCCTAAAGTTGTTTAGGATAGAAATATTTTCCAGGAATTTGTTGTTCCTTCACTATGTCCTAATCCTTCTTCTCATAATGAACGTTTGTTGCACAATTAGCTGTGTGTGCTCTTAATCTCTATCTACATGCGACTAAGGTTTTTCCCCAGTCTTCTGCCCTGTTTGTTTGTTTCTCTGGGAAACATAAAGGTCAGAAAGCTACTGTTACTTCTCTTTCTTCCTGGTTGAGAAGTATAATGTGTTGGCTTATGGGACGGCTGGGCAGCACCCTCCTGAGAGAATTACGGCTTATTCCACGAGAGCTGTTTCCTCTTCTGGGTTTTCAAAAATAAAGCTTCTGTGGATCAGATTTGCAAGGCTGCAACTTGGTCCTCTTTACATAATTTTTTCCAAATTTTATACTTTTGCCTCAACTCAGGTTTCTTGTGGGAGAAAGGTTCTTCAAGCAGTGGTGCCTTCTGTTTAGGTCTACCTGTCTTTTCCCTCCCTATTCATCTGTGTCCTCTAGCTTGGGTATTGGTTTCCAACAGTAAATGATGAAGCCATGGACTCACCATATCTTAGGAAAGAAAAAAAATGTATGCTTGTCTGATAAATGTATTTATTTCCGGATATGGTGAGTCCATGGCCCCGCCCTGTATTTCAAGACAGTTATTTTTGACTAAATCTCGAACCTCTACACCATTGTGTTACTCCTTTTTCTCCATTACCCTTCGGTCGAATGACTGGGGTTTGTGGGAAGGGAAGTGATACTTAACAGTTTGACTGTGGTGCTCTTTGCCTCCTCCTGCTGGCCAGGAGTGGTATTCCCAACAATAAATGATGAAGCCGTGAACTCACCATATCCGGAAAGAAAGTAATTTGTCAGGCAAGCATACATTTTTGTTTTTGTTCAGCCTATCAGGATATGTGCTTCTGGATTTATGCTGTGCATTTTATAGAGTGGAGATAGGCTTAAGATGACACAATCATTTAAAGAAAATACTATAATGTATTGTGGCATTTTGTTTTTCACTATTGCTTGAATATAACTATGTGTTTAACCCCTTCAGGGCAGCAATGCACTACTAGGAGCTAGCTGAACATATCTGGTGAGCCTATAACTAGAGGAATATGTGTGCTGTGTAGCCACCAATCGCCAGCTAGCTAGGATACCAAAAGGAAGAAGAAAATTTGATAATAAAAGTAAACTGAAAAGTCTCAAAACCTTGTGCTCTGTGTGAACCACTTAATGTTGATTTTTTATGTTTCATTAGCTATTTAAATATTGATAAAATAAGTGTAAAGTTTTAGTGTCTATAAAACAATGGGAGCTGCCATGTTGTAACTTAGATTACCTTCTCTGCTGTGGCCAATTAGAGAAAGTTACAACTAGGTCACTAGTGTGTGCAGCCAATGGCTGTGTGCAATATAACAGTGTTCTGCTCACAATCTCAGAATGGAACTACAGGAAAAGGGGAAAAATAAATAATGAAAGTATATTGCAGAGGTTTTTTATATATACATTTTATCATTTTATATTACCATCTCAAAGTGTTTAATGTCCCTTCAGCCCTTGCGAACACATTATAAAATAGCTGGATTTCCCATGTCCCTTTAATCCTTTATCTGCCAATATGGATGCAGTATATTTAAAGTGATGGTAAATCTGAGTGTTTAAAAAAACGCTAGGATTTACCGTCACTAAAAACAAACGGTAGTTTAATTCATCAGTTTCGAAAAAAGGTGCTAAACTCCACCTCTAAACCAAGAGCTGTGTGTGTCATCTGACATCCTAGCATGTCTATTGGTTTAGAGGTGGAAGCATCACCTCATTGGTAAAGAGCGCTGTTCCGTGGGCAGACGGAGCCGCTGACTTTAGCAAGCTACCGCGGCACGGAAGAGTTAATTTAGCACCTTTTTTTTTAGTAACTGATAGATTAAACTACTGTTTATTTTTAGTGATGGTAAATCCTGTTTTTTAAACGCTCGGATTTACCATTACTTTAACAACAGTTTTTACAGCAGTCTTTGGCAGCAATTGAGTTAAAAGACAGTACAGGCACAACCTAGTTTATAAACGCACCAGGGAACGTGCAAAAATAGCATTTATAAAATCATTTTATTTTTACATACTTTATACAGATCACAATGACATCTGTGTTAAGTTTGACTCATTTGTTTAGTTTGCAATACTGTTTATTGAGTCTTTTGTATATTTTTCTTGGGTTCTTCACCTCATGTTCTGTTTAACTGCCCCACTCATCCAAAGCAATTTAATGATTTACAGTTACATGGTAGATGAGGTTTGAAAAGCGACATTAAACTTAACCTTTGTTTCGGTCTGACTCACTAAGGTTTCAAGCTTTACATATTTAGACAGATTGAGAACATTTAGTGACACATTTACCTAGATTGTCTCAAATAGATTGAATTTATTTCTAATCCAGGCACATACCATCAAATATTTTCCTGGATCACTGAATTTCCCTTGTTTAATCAGTATAACCCGTAAGTTAAACAAATATGTAACATTCTTAAAGGGACATCGTAGTTCAAAAATAACATGCTCTAATTTGTTAGAGCATGCACATTCAGCACAAGCAAGTCTATGTATAGTTATATCTTTTTGTGACTGTACTATGAAATGTTGAATTATGTGTAGTAAAAAACTGTGCAGTAAACTTTCATTATTTTTTGTCTTCTTTTCCTATATTTTAATTCTGAAAAGTGTGGTTTTCAATTTCCTAGTAGTGCAGAGTCCAGACTTAACACTGCTATAATCCACAGACATTGGTTGCACAGTATAGTGTCATTTGGCTTCTGCAGAAAAGGTAACCTAGGTTACAACATGGCAGCATGCAATGCTTTATGGGCACTAAAATTTTACCCTAATTTTTTTGAATATTTAAAGAACTAATATCTTAAAAAATACTTTTTCATATTGTTCTCAGGCTAAGCTTTCCTTGAAATATATCATTCTATCTATCATTTAGAATTTAATGTCCCTTTAAGCAGCTTAAAGGGACAGTAAAGTCAAAATTAAACTTTTATAATTTGGATAGAGAATGCAATGTTAAACTTTCAAATTTGCTTTTATTATAAAATGTGCTTTGTTCTCTTGGTATCTTTTATTGAAGAGTAAAAAGTAGTTAATCTCATAAGAGCTCAGGAGTGTGCACGTGTCTTTAGTATTCTATGGGAGTTTTGTTTTGCAACATTATTTGTAGCTTTGTTATACAATGTTGCAAAACAATACTGCCATAGAATACTAAAGACACGTGCACACTCCTGAGCTCTTATGAGCCTACCTAGTTTTACTCTCCAATAAAAGATAAAGTTGTTTAAAATTGCATGCTCTATTGAAATCATGAAAGTTTACTTTTGACTTTACTGTCCATTTTAAGCTTCTTTATAAAAGTCTATACCTATTCATTATGATTAACTTTGAGTCTAAAAATGAAATGTATTCATAAACAAAAACATAGTTTTGTTAGTTGGCTGCACCAACTAACAAATGTGCAGTCTTCTCTCTGGTTGATCCGTTTTTACAGGACTATAGTAATGTTTCTGCAATACGACTTTTCATCATTAAACATTTTCACAACAACCAATAGCATACCATCTAGAGGGAAAAACTAGTGCAGGATTAAAACCATCTTTTTCTAAAAAGTAAGATTCACAAAATGTATTGTATAGCTAATTAGCTCCCTTTTCTCCACAGAAGTAACCAGTATACATTTTTGCCAAAGCACCAGAGAACTCTGGGTAAAATATGCAAATACATCATATCACACTTATTGCTTCCATGACTGTGTTTAATCACAGAATCCAGGGGTTGGTAGGTTATGAGGTGCTTACAGGTTACGTCTGTGGGGAAAGCAAGTGAGATACTTGCCTAGATGTGCTAATAAGCTATACAATACATTTTATTATTTTTATCTTGAGGGACAAAATATGTATAGAACCAGTGACACTATGGCACTTCCTTGTCCAGACCGCACAACTTAGTCTTTTCTTCACAAAAGCTATGTATTACATATCATTGTGTAAAGGCAGCTAGCCTAACAACTGGGACCGATAAGCCTGAGGTGTGGATAAAAGCAGTGACCTCAGACCCAGATTAATGTCCTTTATGGATATCTTATGGTCAGTTTTTATGTGAGTCTCATGTCCTGGTGCAGACAACTTAGACAAGGTTTCAAACAAAGGTCAGATCTGGCGTCAGACAAAATGTATTTGAGTATTGTTTCCAGGGGTCAGAGCAGACAGGAGGAAGCAGTTTTTTAACAATTCATTTCTATTAGTTGAGTGGGAGGTCATAGTACTGTGAGTCAGTCATGGTATTGTGAGTCAGTCAAAAATTAGTAAAGATCCAAAATGTAAGCAAAGGTAATAACAATCTAAATACAAATGTTATTTCTCTTGTTAAGTGTATCCAGTCCACGGATCATCCATTACTTGTGGGATATTCTCCTTCCCAACAGGAAGTTGCAAGAGGATCACCCACAGCAGAGCTGCTATATAGCTCCTCCCCTAACTGTGATATCCAGTCATTCTCTTGCAAGCCTCAACTAAGATGGAGGTCTTAAGAGGAGTGTGGTGTTTTATACTTAGTTTATTTCTTCAATCAAAAGTTTGTTATTTTTAAATGGTACCGGAGTGTACTGTTTATCTCAGGCAGTATTTAGAAGAAGAATCTGCCTGCGTTTTCTATGATCTTAGCAGAAGTAACTAAGATTCATGGCTGTTCTCACATATTCTGAGGAGTGAGGTAACTTCAGAGAGGGAATGGCATGCAGGTTTTCCTGCAATAAGGTATGTGCAGTTAATATTTTTCTAGGGATGGAATTTGCTAGAAAATGCTGCTGATACCGAACTAATGTAAGTAAAGCCTTAAATGCAGTTATAGCGACTGGTATCAGGCTTATTAATAGAGATACATACTCTTATAAAAATGTAATATAAAACATTTGCTGGCATGTTTAATCGTTTTTATATGTATTTGGTGATAAAACATATTGGGGCCTAGTTTTTTTTCCACATGGCTGGCTTGAATTTTGCCTAGTAACAGTTTCCTTAGGCTTTCCACTGTTGTAATATGAGTGGGAGGGGCCTTTTTTAGTGCTTTTCTGTGCAGCTAAAAATACTGACAGAGACATTCAGCTTCCCTCTGCATGATCCAGGACATCTCTGGAGGGCTCAAAAGGCTTCAAAGTCGTTTTTGAGGGAGGTAAAAAGCCACAGTAGAGCTGTGGCAGTTGTGACTGTTTGGAAAAAAAAAAAAAAAAAAAAATAAAAAAAAAACGTTTTTGTCTTTTATTATTCAATTTTGGGTATTAAGGGGTTAATCATCCATTTGCAAGTGGGTGCAATGCTCTGCTAACTTGTTACATACACTGTAAAAATTTTGTTAGTGTAACTGCCTTTTTTCACTGTTATTTCAAAGTTTGACAAAATTTGTGTTTCTTAAAGGTGCAGTAACGTTTTTTATATTGCTTGTAAACTTGTTTAAAGTGTTTTCCAAGCTTGCTAGTCTCATTGCTAGTCTGTTTAAACATGTCTGACACAGAGGAAACTACTTGTTCATTATGTTTGAAAGCCATGGGGGAGCCCTATAG
The DNA here is from genome assembly GCF_027579735.1 of Bombina bombina. Taxonomy (NCBI): domain Eukaryota; kingdom Metazoa; phylum Chordata; class Amphibia; order Anura; family Bombinatoridae; genus Bombina; species Bombina bombina. Next base: position 1,052,662,051 of record NC_069504.1, read on the forward strand.
GAGAATGTGTACTAAATGTATTGATTTCACCTTAAACAGTAAAGATCAGTCTTTAACTATAAAAGAAATATCACCAGAAGATTCTGACGAGGGGGAAGTTATGCCGACTAACTCTCCCCACGTGTTAGACCCTTCGCCTCCCGCTCAGGGGATGCACGCTAATATGGCGCCAATTACATCAGGGACGCCCATAGCGATTACCTTGCAGGACATGGCTGCAATCATGAATAATACCCTGTCAGAGGTATTATCCAGGTTGCCTGAATTAAGAGGCAAGCGCGATTGCTCTGGGGTTAGGAGAAATACAGAGCGCGCAGATGCTGTAAGGGCCATGTCTGATACTGCGTCACAATATGCAGATCATGAGGACGGAGAGCTTCAGTCTGTGGGTGACATCTCTGATTCGGGGAAACCTGATTCAGAGATTTCTAATTTTAAATTTAAGCTTGAGAACCTCCGTGTGTTGCTTGGGGAGGTATTAGCTGCTCTGAATGACTGTAACACAGTTGCAGTACCAGAGAAATTGTGTAGGCTGGATAAATACTATGCAGTAACGGTGTGTACTGATGTTTTTCCTATACCTAAAAGGCTTACAGAAATTATTAGCAAGGAGTGGGATAGACCGGGGGTGCCTTTTTCCCCACCTCCTATATTTAGAAAAATGTTTCCAATAGACACCACTACACGGGACTTATGGCAGACGGTCCCTAAGGTGGAGGGAGCAGTTTCTACTTTAGCAAAGCGTACTACTATCCCGGTTGAGGACAGTTGTGCTTTTTCAGATCCAATGGATAAAAAATTGGAGGGTTACCTTAAGAAAATGTTTATTCAACAAGGTTTTATTTTACAGCCCCTTGCATGCATTGCGCCTGTCACGGCCGCGGCGGCATTCTGGTTTGAGGCCCTGGAAGAGGCCATCCATACAGCTCCATTGACTGAAATTATTGACAAGCTTAGAACACTTAAGCTAGCTAACTCATTTGTTTCTGATGCCATTGTTCATTTGACTAAACTAACGGCTAAGAATTCCGGATTCGCCATCCAAGCGCGTAGGGCGCTATGGCTTAAATCCTGGTCAGCTGACGTGACTTCGAAGTCTAAATTACTCAACATTCCTTTCAAGGGGCAGACCTTATTCGGGCCTGGTTTGAAGGAAATTATTGCTGACATTACTGGAGGTAAGGGTCACACCCTTCCTCAGAACAGGACCAAAGCAAAGGCCAAACAGTCTAATTTTCGTGCCTTTCGAAATTTCAAGGCAGGTGCAGCATCAACTTCCTCCGCTTCAAAACAAGAGGGAACTTTTGCTCAATCTAAGCAGGCCTGGAAACCTAACCAGTCCTGTAACAAAGGCAAGCAGGCCAGAAAGCCTGCTGCTGCCTCTAAGACAGCATGAAGGAACGGCCCCCTATCCGGCGACGGATCTAGTAGGGGGCAGACTTTCTCTCTTCGCCCAGGCGTGGGCAAGAGATGTTCAGGATCCCTGGGCGTTGGAGATCATATATCAGGGATATCTTCTGGACTTCAAAGCTTCCCCTCCACAAGGGAGATTTCATCTTTCAAGGCTATCTGCAAATCAGATAAAGAAAGAGGCATTCCTACGCTGTGTGCAAGACCTCCTAGTTATGGGAGTGATCCATCCAGTTCCGCGGACGTAACAAGGACAGGGTTTTTATTCAAATCTGTTTGTGGTTCCCAAAAAAGAGGGAACCTTCAGACCAATTTTGGATCTAAAGATCTTAAACAAATTCCTCAGAGTTCCATCTTTCAAAATGGAAACTATTCGGACCATCCTACCCATGATCCAAGAAGGTCAGTACATGACCACAGTGGACTTAAAGGATGCCTACCTTCACATACCGATTCACAAAGATCATCATCGGTTTCTAAGGTTTGCCTTTCTATACAGGCATTACCAATTTGTAGCTCTTCCCTTCGGGTTGGCTACAGCCCCGAGAATCTTTACAAAGGTTCTGGGCTCACTTCTGGCGGTTCTAAGACCGCGAGGCATAGCGGTGGCTCCGTATCTAGACGACATCCTGATACAGGCGTCAAGCTTTCAAGTTGCCAAGTCTCATACAGAGATAGTTCTGGCATTTCTGAGTTCGCACGGGTGGAAAGTGAACGAGGAAAAGAGTTCTCTATCCCCACTCACAAGAGTCTCCTTCTTAGGGACTCTTATAGATTCTGTAGAAATGAAAATTTACCTGACGGAGTCCAGGTTATCAAAACTTCTAAATGCTTGCCGTGTTCTTCACTCCATTCCGCGCCCTTCGGTAGCTCAGTGTATGGAGGTAATCGGCTTAATGGTAGCAGCAATGGACATAGTGCCATTTGCGCTCCTTCATCTCAGACCGCTGCAATTATGCATGCTGAGTCAGTGGAATGAGGATTACACAGATTTGTCCCCTATGCTAAATCTGGATCAAGAGACCAGAGATTCCCTTCTCTGGTGGTTGTCTTGGGTACACCTGTCCAAGGGTATGACCTTTCGCAGGCCAGATTGGACAATTGTAACAACAGAAGCCAGCCTTCTAGGTTGGGGTCCAGTCTGGAATTCCCTGAAGGCACAGGGATCGTGGATCGTGGAAATATTCTGGAGTTAAGAGCGATATTCAATGCTCTTCTGGCTTGGCCTCAGTTAGCAACACTGAGGTTCATCAGATTTCAGTCGGACAACATCACGACTGTGGCTTACATCAACCATCAAGGGGGAACCAGGAGTTCCCTAGCGATGTTAGAAGTCTCAAAAATAATTCGCTGGGCAGAGTACCACTCTTGCCACCTGTCAGCAATCCATATCCCAGGCGTGGAGAACTGGGAGGCGGATTTTCTAAGTCGTCAGACTTTCCATCCGGGGGAGTGGGAACTCCATCCGGAGGTGTTTGCTCAGTTGATTCATCGTTGGGGCAAACCAGAGTTGGATCTCATGGCGTCTCGCCAGAATGCCAAGCTTCCTTGTTACGGATCCAGGTCCAGGGACCCAGAAGCGACGCTGATAGATGTGCTAGCAGCGCCTTGGTTCTTCAACCTGGCTTATGTGTTTCCACCGTTTCCTCTGCTCCCTCGACTGATTGCCAAAATCAAACAGGAGAGAGCATCGGTGATTCTGATAGCACCTGCGTGGCCACGCAGGACTTGGTATGCAGACCTAGTGGACATGTCATCCTTTCCACCATGGACTCTGCCTCTAAGACAGGACCTTCTGATACAAGGTCCTTTCAATCATCCAAATCTAATTTCTCTGAGACTGACTGCATGGAGATTGAACGCTTGATTCTATCAAAGCGTTGCTTCTCCGAGTCAGTCATTGATACTTTAATACAGGCACGAAAGCCTGTTACCAGGAAAATCTACCACAAGATATGGAGTAAATATCTTTATTGGTGTGAATCCAAGACTTGCTCATGGAGTAAAGTTAGGATTCCTAGAATATTGTCTTTTCTCCAAGAGGGCTTGGACAAAGGATTATCAGCTAGTTCCTTAAAGGGACAGATTTCTGCTCTGTCTATTCTTTTGCACAAGCGTCTGGCAGAGGTTCCAGACGTCCAGGCATTTTGCCAGGCTTTGGTTAGATTTAAGCCTGTGTTTAAACCTGTTGCTCCCCCGTGGAGCTTAAACTTGGTTCTTAAGGTTCTTCAAGGAGTTCCGTTTGAACCCCTTCATTCCATTGATATTAAACTTTTATCTTGGAAAGTTCTGTTTTTGATGGCTATTTCCTCGGCTCGGAGAGTCTCTGAGCTATCTGCATTACAATGTGATTCTCCCTATCTGATTTTTCATGCAGATAAGGTAGTTCTGCGTACCAAACCTGGGTTTTTACCTAAGGTGGTTTCTAACAAGAATATCAATCAAGAGATTGTTGTTCCATCGTTGTGCCCTAATCCTTCTTCAAAGAAGGAACGTCTTTTACATAATCTGGATGTAGTCCCTGCCTTGAAGTTTTACTTACAAGCTACTAAGGATTTTCGTCAAACATCTTTCCTGTTTGTTGTTTACTCTGGACAGAGGAGAGGTCAAAAAGCTTCGGCAACCTCTCTTTCCTTTTGGCTTTGGAGCGTAATAAGCCTAGCCTATGAGACTGCTGGACAGCAGCCCCCTGAAAGGATTACAGCTCATTCTACTAGAGCTGTGGCTTCCACCTGGGCCTTCAAAAATGAGGCCTCTGTTGAACAGATTTGCAAGGCTGCGACTTGGTCTTTGCTTCACACTTTTTCAAAATTTTACAAATTTGATACTTTTGCTTCTTCGGAGGCTGTATTTGGGAGAAAGGTTCTTCAGGCAGTGGTTCCTTCCGCTTAATCCTGCCTTGTCCCTCCCATCATCCGTGTACTTTAGCTTTGGTATTGGTATCTCACAAGTAATGGATGATCCATGGACTGGATACACTTAACAAGAGAAAACATAATTTATGCTTACCTGATAAATTTATTTCTCTTGTAGTGTATCCAGTCCACGGCCCGCCCTGTCCTTTTAAGGCAGGTCTAAATTTTAATTAAACTACAGTCACCACTGCACCCTATGGTTTCTCCTTTCTCTGTTTGTTTTCGGTCGGATGACTGGATATGACAGTTAGGGGAGGAGCTATATAGCAGCTCTGCTGTGGGTGATCCTCTTGCAACTTCCTGTTGGGAAGGAGAATATCCCACAAGTAATGGATGATCCGTGGACTGGATACACTACAAGAGAAATAAATTTATCAGGTAAGCATAAATTATGTTTTTTAGCATCCTGATATGTTACAGATTAAAGGGACATAAAAGTGCAAAAATAAAATTCTCTAGTGTGCTAGAGCACGGCTCAATAAAGCCAGGAGCCAAGGACCTCCTAAAATGTTATTCCTGACTTTTTTGGGGTTTTCTCCATATTACTATATACAAATACCACTGTCTGGCTCCTAAATATTCTTACTGGCGATTTGTTGCCAAATCAAGCTTTTGTTCACAACAGTGATCTCCGCAGAAAGATCAACACTTTCACTATTTAGAACAGATTTAAACAATAAATTGCATTTGCCATCACTTTCGGTCTGATTACCCTTGTGACTTCACATTGTACTTGAATGAATATTAAACTCCAAACGTTCTGCCATACATTTAGAGAAGGAATCAAACACATTAAATGTTACATAAGCATTCCTTTCTTGATATTGAAACTAACAGAAAGTGTGTGTGTGTGTGTGTGTGCATAGCCTATCCTCAGGCATTACTTGCTCAGTGGCTGATTGGAGCATCTGACACCTCCACAAACCTGAAAACAAAAATAGTTTTATTCAGCTCATGAACATCATAAAACAAAATGTAATACATTTTGAATATCCTTTTTGATGCAACAAAGTAAAAGAAAAAAATACTTTAGTGATCCTTCAAAGTAAATGTAAACTTTAAAAAAAAAAAAATGTAACAATATGAAATAAAATCATTAAAGGGACTGTAAGTCATATGATTCGGATAGAGAATGCAATTTTACATTATACTTCTATTATCTGATTTACTGTGTTCTCTTGGTGTCCTTTGCTGGAAAACATACCTAGGGAGCCTATGTATTTATATAGCAGCGTGCTCTTATGCTGCTGATAGCTACTAAAAGTGGTTATTTGGTGATTAAGCGGGGATTAAAAGTACACATAAAAAAAAAACAATGAAATTTAGGCTTATCTGATAAATTTATTTATTTCTTGACACGGCGAGTCCACGGATCATCTCTAATTACTATTGGGAATATTACTCCTGGCCAGCAGGAGGAGGCAAAGAGCACCACAGCAAAGCTGTTAAATATCACTTCTCTTCCCACAACCCCCAGTCATTCGACCGAAGGAAAAGGAGAGAAAGGAAGCAACACAAGGTGCAGAGGTGCCCAAGGTGCAGAGGTGCCTGAGGTTTACACGACAAAAACAAAACCTGTCTGAAAAATACAGGGCGAGCCGTGGACTCACCGTGTCAAGAAAGAAAGAAATTTATCAGGTAAGTATAAATTTTGTTTTCTTTCTAATGACACGGTGAGTCCGTGGATCATCTCTAATTACTATTGGGAATCAATACCCAAGCTAGAGGACACAGATGATAAGGGAGGGACAAGACAGGGTACCTAACCGGAAGGCACCACTGCTTGAAGAACCTTTCTCCCAAAAGAAGCCTCATCCGAGGCAAAATTAACAAACATATAGAATTTTGAAAAAGTGTGTAGAGAGGACCAAGTTGCAGCCTTGCAAATCTGTTCCACAGAAGCTTCATTTTTGAAAGCCCAGGAAGAGGGAACAGCCCTCGTGAAATGAGCCGTGATTCTCTCAGGAGGCTGCTGTCCAGCAGTTTCATAGGCCAAACAAATTATACTCTTTAGCCACAAAGAAAGTGAAGTAGCCATAGCTTTCTGACCCTTACGTTTCCCAGAGAAGCCAACAAACAGGGCCGAAGACTGGCGAAAATCCTTAGTTGTCTGCAAAAAGTATTTCAGCGTACGCACCACATCTAGGCTGTGCAGCAGACGCTCTTTATGAGAAGAAGGGTTAGGACATAAAGAAAGAACAACAAATACTTGATTAATGTTCCTGTCCAAAACCACTTTAGGAAGGAAACCCAATTTAGTACACAGAACTACCTGATCAGAATGAAAAATAAGGTAAGGGGATTCACACTTCAACGCCGAGAGTTCTGAGACTCTGCAAGCAGAAGAAATTGCCACAAGAAACAAGAAAAAATGCATAGGCTCAAACGGAGCCTGCTGAAAAACTTTAAGAACAAGGTTAAGACTCCAGGGAGGAGTAACCGGATTAAACACAGGCCTGACAGAACGATTGCACATCTGGTACATCCACCGGACGTTTAAGTAACAAAATAGACAAGGCAGACATTTGCCGAAAAAAAAACCTTCTCTAACCCTCATGGAGAAAGGATCGAATTCTAGGAATCCGAACGCTACTCCGAGAGTAGCCTCTGGATTCGCACCAATTACGCTTAAAAAAAATTAAGCTTTCAAACTCCAAGCAGTCAGCTTCAGAGAAACGAGATTTGGATGAAGGAAGGACCCTTGAAGTAGAAGATCTTTCCTCAGTGGAAGTCTCCCAGGTGCGAGGGGATGACGACATCTCCGCTAGGTCTGCATACCGGCCACGCCTGTGCAATGAGGATCACTGATGCCCTCTCCTGATTGATTCGAGCAATGACTCGAGGAAGGAGAGTGAACGGAGGAAAAAAGTACGCTAGACTGAATTCCAAGGGACCGTCAGGGCATCTATCAGTACCGCTTGAGGATTTCTCGACCTTGACCCATACCTTGGAAGCTTGGCATTCTGTCGAGATGCCATGAAATCCAGCTCCGGCTGTCCCCATTTGAGAAACAAGCTTGAAAACACCTCCGGATGGAGTTCCCACTCCCCCGGGTGAAAAGTCTGTCTGCTCAGAAAAGCTTCCCAATTGTCCACTCCTGGAATGTGGGTCGCAGATAGACAGCAGATGTGGGTCTCTGCCCACTGAATAATCTTGGCTACCTCTGTCATGGCCAAGGAACTCCGAGTTCCTCCCTGATGGTTGATGTAAGCCACTGAAGTTATGTTGTCCGATTGGAACCAGACCAACCAGGCAGAAGCTGAGGCCAAGCCAGAAGTGCATTGAAAATTGCCCTCAGTTCTAGGATGTTTATGGGGAGAACAGTCTCCTCCCGAGTCCATATTCCCTGAGCCTTTAAAGAGCCCCCCAGCAGGCTGGCGTCTGTTGTTAGTCACTCGGGATGGTCTGCGAAAGCAGGTTCCCTGGGAGAGATTTGGGGAGACAAATCTGCATAATCCCTCTTCCATTGCCTGAGCATGCATAACCGCAGAGATCTGAGATGGAACCGGACAAACAGAATGATGTCCATGGCAGCTACCGTCAGACCGATCACCTCCATACAATGAGCCACAGACGGCCGAGGAGAGTACTGAAGGGTCCGACAAGAGTCGAGGATCTTTGATTCTCTGACCTCTGTCAGATATATTCTCATTAATAATCTATTATGGTTCCCAGGAATACTATGCTAGTTGAAAGAATGGCGCCTGAACCAGAATGTCATCCAGATAAGGCGCCACTGCAATGCTCCGCAACCGGAGCCCACCGACATGGATCCCAGGACCTTTGAAAAAAATTCTGGGAGCCGTGGCAAGACTGAATGGAAGAGCCACGAACTGGAAGTGCTTGTCTAGAAAAGCAAACCTCAGAAACTTGTGGTGATCCCTGTGGATAGGAACATGCAGGTATTCATCATTTAAATCTACTGTTGTGATGAATTGACCCTCTTGAACTAAGGGAAGAATTGAACGAATAGTTTCCATCTTGAAGTACGGTACTCTAAGGAACTTTTTCCATTCCCACACGAGGACAGGAACTATCACTCCTGGAGAGGAAGTCCCTGAACACGGTTTTGGAAAATCCTCTCATCATATCTGGATTGCAGATACTCAAGAATGAGAAATCTGCCCCAGGAGGAAACCCTAGAAAGGATTCCAAGAAACATGACTAAATCTTCCTTTAGTCTTATTCTCCTAACAAGTGGAAGAAAAACCCTTTTTTACCCGCAAAGTCAGGAGACAAATATATAACAAGGACTCATCCTTGAAAGGACAAAACAGAAGCGTGAAATTGGAGGAAACATAAAATATTGAACCTGCAACTGCAGAACAATAAAGCCTAAGCTGAACTGCTAAGCCACAGGTAGGCTTCTCGTCTGAACAAGATTTCAGCCTCAACCAGACGGACTAGCACAGTAAGTATAATAAGGCAAGGCATTGTTCGAAAAGAACAATTAAACCTCCAGCTTCTCATCCAAGGACCTGAAAAGAACACCATAAGGATCGAAGTTCTATGAGTAGTAGAAAATTATCCCTCTACTTAAGACACCGTGCATTTAATGGAGTTATTTACAGGAAAAACCCTTGAGGGACCGGAGACAGGGAGAAAAGGTATCCCTAGCTTCTCCTATCCTGCACGTCTAGAAACACTTCCTCATAGAAAGGAACATCACTGTTAAAGGTTGAATAGACCCCGCCGGGGATCGAACCTGCAACCCCTGGGTTGCCACAGAGCTCAGCCACAAAGCCTTAGCATGCTGAACTATCTGTCTTGCTAAATGATAGCGTTCACAAACCCTCAAAGGTTGACAACGACAGAGAATCGATGTTGTCCAAATAGCTAACACCGCCTTTACGATACACGAGGCAATCAAGCATGCATCTGAAATATATGACTTCAGCATCAGATGAAGGAATTAAACTGTCCAAATCTGAGATTTCACCCTTAGAAACCTACCGGCGATATCTCTTCACCAACTCAGAAGAGAAAGCAACCTGTGTAGAAGAATATGGAGCAGAAACCTTACAATTCGAATAACATATATCCTCCTGCATATTTCCTGAAGATAAGGAAAAAACAGGCAAGCCGTAGATATCGCAAAGGACACCTAAGCAACCCTGTACACAAACATACTCCTCCAGGATTATTATCCACAAACATTCATCACTGCATGTGACACCATAGAGGCTTGGGACAGATAAGGATAAAACTGTGTCATTGCCTAAACAGTATCACCCTGGGAGATATGAGGCTCAGAGGATTAGCATATATATCGTAGAGATACCTAAGCTGTAAAAATTGCAAGCAAATGCAATCCTCCTTGAGAACCTCAGGGCACTGCCTGTGACTGCGTTAAAGCTTAGGACATATAGAAGCTGTTGCAATATCGAAACAGCATAATCCTGGGAGAAAATGAGGAACTGAGGCAGCAAACCAACTGTACCCACAATATTTTTATAATTTGCCCCACCTGTATAGGGAAACAAAAACATAAACGGCAAATATTTTACTGCTTACATAGACATCAAACTAATCTAGCAGAACATAAAGATATAGACAAATTCATATAAATTATCTATCAAGTACATTTGCCCCACAATGAGTCTTTATTAAAGACGAAATTCATACTGCTATAATAAAATCAGTGTATGGATTTTTTTAAATATTTCATGAGAAAATCCTTCAGGTCTAAGCGTATCACTTGGTAATATGAAAGGTACGCCTATTGTTCTAAACATTGGACAATAAGTCCTCTTACAGTAAAATTCACACTTGCAACACCAGAGCGCCGCTCCGATCTCCACCTGGAGAAACGAGGCGGAACTACGGAATTAATTCTTAGACTCCAAAATGGCGCCGCTCCGTGTCTATGAAGGAGGCGGAAACAAAAACTGCAGCAGACGAAACACGCATACATCGCACTTCATTTCTAGGGGGCAAAACAACCCTCGCACTGAGTTCCTCCTTCCTTCCCTTCAAACAAAAACGGAAGAAAAAACACCAAAACATAAAAGTAGAAACGGAGAACGAGCTCTCCTCTGGATAATAAGACATAAATATCATAACCTCACAGATGTGTACTGTCTTCTCATTTCTCCTCTAATAAACTTCAAAATACATAGGCAGTTGAACTGACAACCTCCAGTCTTTAAGCTATGTCTAAAACACTAGTGTATGGATCTTTTTACCAAATCTTCTCATACATAAGAATTTGAAAAATTATAATATATGATTAATCTGAGCCTCCAACTTGGATTAACCCCTTCTATCCTGAAGTTAAATCCTAGGTCTCCCCAATCACAGCAATCATTCCGGAAATACGATTAATCAAAGTATTAACCCCTGAAGCTGTACTTGTCACATTGGGGCATATGTATCAAGCTCCGTATGTAGGCTCGCCAGAAACAGCATTTATGACGCAACGGTCACAAAAACCCCTGCTCCATAACCTGTCCGCCTGCTCTGAGTAGGCGGACAGACATCGCCGCAAATCAACTTGATCTAGTACGATCGGGTTGATTGACACCCCCCTGCTGGCAGCCGATTGACCGTGAGTCAGCAGGGGGCGGCGTTGCACCAGCAGCTCTTGTGAGCTGCTGGTGCAATGCTGAATACGGCGAGCGTATTGCTCGCCGTATTCAGCAAAGTGTGGCGGACCTGATCCGCACTGTCGGATCAGGTCCGCCAGACTTTGATAACTAGACGACATAGTGCCTGTGCCCTGCCTGAAACATCCCATAAAGGATATAAAAGTCCCAAAATATGCAGCCTTTTAACCCTTAAGTGCAAGTCCCCCAGACATAGAAGACCAAGCACTAACCTGCATCTAGCCATCCGGCAGGACAGCTCACCTGGTTTGAGAGGCACACCTCCTCACATAGACCCGTGGAAAACAAGAAAGACTAAATAATCCTAATCAGGTTTTAAGAATAGGGCAGCAACAACTATTTGGGAGGCGCAGTGAGGATTATACCCCGCAAGTTCCCAATTGCTTAAAAGCCACCATTGCTCTACTGAAGAGGCTGACATGGACTACGGCTAAACCCCGGAAAGGAGGTTGCTCTGCTGCAAAATAATAAAATCTTGATTGAAGAATTTTCTTTCAGACACCTAAACTTAACCACCTCCTTGCTCTTAACGTAGGCAAAGAGAATGAGGGGGTTGTGGAAGGGAAGTGATATTTAACAGCTTTGCTGTGGTGCTCTTTGCCTCCTCCTGCTGGCCAGGAGTGATATTCCCAATAGTAATTAGAGATGATCCGTGGACTCAGCGTGTCATTAGAAAGAAATATTACATTTAAGTGTGGCCTTTTAGTGGGTTACATAGATTAATCATTTTATGTCATTATTTTATTTGTAAAGTTTACCATCACTTTAAAGTAAAGTTTTTAGTCATTTGTAATAACCTTCAAATGTATGACAAGGTTAAATAATATATTGTATCTCGTGGTCACCTTTGTGCTGTCCATCTTGGGATGGACTCTCCAGAAAAAAGAGAAACCTTAGTAAATAATTATTAATGTAATAATAAAGAACGTTTTATAGAGAAACAGGCATTTATACAAATGACTTGAAACTTTCTTACAAGAACAGCACAACATTTAGCAGCTGGGATGCATTTGCAAGCAGAGCAGGTGACTTGAGGCTTTTAGATTAATATTACCAGGCAGCCCTTGGTGCTGTTGAAACATAGAGGAACAGACGCTGTGCATTTATTTCATTCTTTTGATCTCTTTTTTTCTAGGGCTGCTTAATTTGTTAATAAACTGTTCCAGGTGAAACTCCCAAAGTGCACAATCCAGAATTAAAGTGGAAGAAAAAAAGGGTATATATAATCACATAAAAATGTGTTTTTTACACATAGTAGTAACTGCCTCGTAGATCAGATGCTTATTTGCTTTAAGATAAATCAATGCCGTTTTGTGATATTAGAGAAGATTGGTTTTAATGGTCTATCATTCTTAGGAGCATGTTGTCCTCTGCTGCCACTCAATGGCAGTAAGCTGATTTGCAGGATACCCACACAGAATTATCTGGCACTGGGGAAGTGAATGTCCTAGAACCTATTAGATCCAGCAGATTGTGGGAGAGGGGAAGGTGTCCAAAACCTTTAGGATCCAGCAGATTCTGCGAGAGGGGAAGTGTGTAAAAGCTAGAGGATCTGTCTGATTCTGGAAGAGGGGAAGTGTGTAAAACCTCTAGGGTCCGGCTGATTCTGTGAGAGGGGAAGTGTCCAAAACCTCTAGGGTCCGGCTGATTCTGCAAGAGGGAAAGTACAAAACCTCTAGGGTCCGGCGTATTCTGGGATAGGGGAAGTGTACAAAACCTCTAGGGTCCGGCGTATTCTGGGATAGGGGAAGTGTCCAAAAACTATAGGGTCCGGCAGATTCTGGGAGAGGGGAAGTGTGTAAAACCTCTAGGGTCTGGCAGATTCTGGGAGAGGAGAAGTGTGTTAAACCTCTAGGGTCTGGCTGATTCTGCAAGAGGGGAAGTGTGTAAAACCTCTAGGGTCCTGCTGATTCTGTGAGAGGGGAAGTGTCCAAAACCTCTAGGGTCCGGCAGATTCTGGGAGAGGGAAAGTGTGTAAAACCTCTAGGGTGCGGCAGATTCTGCAAGAGGGGAAGTGTCCAAAACCTCTAGGGTCCTGCAGATTCTGGGAGAGGGGAAGTGTGTAAAACCTCTAGGGTGCGGCAGATTCTGCAAGAGGAGAAGTGTGTAAAACCTCTAGGGTCCAGCAGATTCAAGTGTTTAAAACCTCTAGAGTCCGGCAGATTCTGGTAGAGGGGAAGTGTGTAAAACCTCTAGGGTCTGGCAGATTCTGTGAGAGGGGAAGTGTGTAAAACCTCTAGGGTCAGTCAGATTCTTTGAGAGGGGAAGTGTGTAAAACCTCTAGGGTTCAGCAGATTCTGCAAGAGGGGAAGTGTGTAAAACCTCTAGGGTCCGGCTGATTCTGAGAGGGGGGGTGTGTGTACTACCTCTAGGGTACGGCAGATTCTGCAAGAGGGGAAGCGTGTAAAACCTCTAGGGTGCGGCAGATTCTGCGAGAGGGGAAGTGTGTAAAACCTCTAGGGTGCGGCTGATTCTGCGAGAGGGGCAGTGTGCAAAACCTCTAGGGTGCGGCAGATTCTGCGAGAGGGGAAGTGTGTAAAACCTCTAGGGTGCGGCAGATTCTGCGAGAGGGGAAGTGTGTAAAACCTCTAGGGTGCTGCAGATTCTGCGAGAGGGGAAGTGTGTAAAACCTCTAGGGTGCGGCAGATTCTGCGAGAGGGGAAGTGTGTAAAACCTCTAGGGTGCGGCAGATTCTGCGAGAGGGGAAGTGTGTAAAACCTCTAGGGTGCGGCAGATTCTGCGAGAGGGGAAGTGTGTAAAACCTCTAGGGTGCGGCAGATTCTGCGAGAGGGGAAGTGTGTAAAACCTCTAGGGTGCGGCAGATTCTGCGAGAGGGGAAGTGTGTAAAACCTCTAGGGTGCGGCAGATTCTGCGAGAGGGGAAGTGTGTAAAACCTCTAGGGTGCGGCAGATTCTGCGAGAGGGGAAGTGTGTAAAACCTCTAGGGTGCGGCAGATTCTGCGAGAGGGGAAGTGTGTAAAACCTCTAGGGTGCGGCAGATTCTGCGAGAGGGGAAGTGTATAAATCTCTAGGGTGCGGCAGATTCTGCAAGAGGGGAAGTGTGTAAAACCTCTGGGGTGCGGCTGATTCTGCGAGAGGGGCAGTGTGTAAAACCTCTAGGGTGCGGCAGATTCTGCGAGAGGGGAAGTGTGTAAAACCTCTAGGGTGTGGCAGATTCTGCGAGAGGGGAAGTGTGTAAAACCTCTAGGGTGCGGCAGATTCTGCGAGAGGGGAAGTGTGTAAAACCTCTAGGGTGCGGCAGATTCTGCGAGAGGGGAAGTGTGTAAAACCTCTAGGGTGCGGCAGATTCTGCGAGAGGGGAAGTGTGTAAAACCTCTAGGGTGCGGCAGATTCTGCGAGAGGGGAAGTGTGTAAAACCTCTAGGGTGCGGCAGATTCTGCGAGAGGGGAAGTGTGTAAAACCTCTAGGGTGCGGCAGATTCTGCGAGAGGGGAAGTGTGTAAAACCTCTAGGGTGCGGCAGATTCTGCGAGAGGGGAAGTGTGTAAAACCTCTAGGGTGCGGCAGATTCTGCGAGAGGGGAAGTGTGTAAAACCTCTAGGGTGTGGCAGATTCTGCGAGAGGGGAAGTGTGTAAAACCTCTAGGGTGCGGCAGATTCTGCGAGAGGGGAAGTGTGTAAAACCTCTAGGGTGCGGCAGATTCTGCGAGAGGGGAAGTGTGTAAAACCTCTAGGGTGCGGCAGATTCTGCGAGAGGGGAAGTGTGTAAAACCTCTAGGGTGCGGCAGATTCTGCGAGAGGGGAAGTGTGTAAAACCTCTAGGGTGCGGCAGATTCTGCGAGAGGGGAAGTGTGTAAAACCTCTAGGGTGCGGCAGATTCTGCGAGAGGGGAAGTGTGTAAAACCTCTAGGGTGCGGCAGATTCTGCGAGAGGGGAAGTGTGTAAAACCTCTAGGGTGCGGCAGATTCTGCGAGAGGGGAAGTGTGTAAAACCTCTAGGGTGCGGCAGATTCTGCGAGAGGGGAAGTGTGTAAAACCTCTAGGGTGCAGCAGATTCTGCGAGAGGGGAAGTGTGTAAAACCTCTAGGGTGCGGCAGATTCTGCGAGAGGGGAAGTGTATAAATCTCTAGGGTCCGGCAGATTCTGCAAGAGGGGAAGTGTGTAAAACCTCTAGGGTGCGGCTGATTCTGCGAGAGGGGCAGTGTGTAAAACCTCTAGGGTGCGGCAGATTCTGCGAGAGGGGAAGTGTGTAAAACCTCTAGGGTGCGGCAGATTCTGCGAGAGGGGAAGTGTGTAAAACATGTTTGTAAGGTCTTTGGAGCAAGACCCTTCTCCTATTGTACTGTTTTTATGTTTTGTATGTATCAGTATTTTTTTTTACCATCAGTAAGTGTCATTGTACCCCAGTACTAGGGAACTTAGAAGTGGTTTACAAATAAATAAACAATATAATATAATGAACATTATACCAAACACATTGAAACATTATAATGTACAAAAATATATATTTTGTATGCTGTATACATACACACACACACTGTATATTTTCATGGCTTATCAGCTTCTAGCAACAACTTTATTGATGTTTCAGTTTCTCTGTGCAGTAGCTAAAGAACGTCATTAGTAGTAGTAGTAGTTATCTAGTAAATGTATGTCATAGCTAGTCTCCCTGGAAGGTTGCAGCATTTGGTGTATGCACTATTATTTTATCATCAGAATTGTATTGCAGACTGATGAATACTTAAAGTGACAGTTAGGGATAGTAAACTCAAAATTAAAGAGACAGTCTAAGTCTACTTTATTTTTTTTCTTATTGTTTATAAAGAAAGATAATACCTTTTATTACCCATATATCGATACGCTTTTTATCTCTTTGATTACCTTGTATCTATGCAGACTGCCCCTTATCTCAGTTCTTTTAAAATTTGCATTTTAGCTGAATCATAAATAACTCCACAGGAGTGAGCACAATTAAATCTATATGACATCCATGAACTAAAACTAACTATGAAAAAGTTTAAAAAACGCACTGAGATAAGAGGCGGCCTTCAGAGGTTTGAGCCTACCTAAGTTTAGTTTTTAACTACCAAGAATACCAAGAGAACAAAACAAATTTGATGATAAAAGTAAATTGGAAAGTTGTTTAAAATTGCATGCCCTATCTGAATCATGAAAGTTTAATTTTGAATTGACTGTCCCTTTAAATGTTCATCATTCAGGTTGAGTATGCAATTTTAAACAACTTTCCAATTTACTTATATTATCAATTTTGCTTAGTTATCTTGGTATTCTTTGTTAAATAGTAATTCTATGTAAGCTCTGGGGCATGCACGTGTCATTAGCCATCTGGCAGCAGTGTTTGCAACAATGTTTATAATTAGGTTATATATAGTTGCAAACTCTGCTGCCATAGAGTAGCATTTTATGGCAGCAGTTTTTATATGTATAACATTGCTATAAACCTTGTTGCAACCACTGCTGCCAGATGGCTAAAGACATGTGCACGCTCCTGAGCTCATATAGGATTACTCTTTAGCAAAGAATAACAAGAGAGCTAAGCAGAATTAATGATAGAAGTAAATTGAAAAGTTGTTTAAAAGAGAGCTCAACAAATCCAGGGAGCCACTAGTTCCTAGAATTTTACCCCTGGCTCCTAACTTTTTGGGTGATTCTCCAAATATCTATATACAAATACCAGTGCCTGGCTCCCAAATATTACTGGCTCCTACATTTTAACAGATTTCTTGACCACTGATTTAAAATATTATGCTCTGTCTAATTAATTTAAAGGAATATTAAAGTTCAAATTAAACTTTCATGATTCTGAGAGGGCATGCCATTTTAAACAACTTTCTAATTTACTTTTATCATCAAATTTGTTTGTTCTCTTGTTATTCTTAGTTGAAAGCTAAACCTAGGTAGGCTCATATTCTAATTTCTATGCCCTTGAAGGCCACCTCTCATCTGAATGCATGACAGTTTTTCACAGCTAGAGGGCATTAGTTTGTGTGTTTCATATAGATAACACTGTGCTCACGCATGTGAAGTTATTTAAGAGTCAGCACTAATTGCCTGAAATTCAAGTCTGTTAAAAGATCTGAGATAAGGAGGCAGTCAGCAGAAGCTTAGATACAAAGTAATTGCAGAGGTAAAAGGTATATTTCTATAACAGTGTTGGTTATGCAAAACTTGGGAATGGTAAATAAAGGGATTATCTATATTTCTCTTGTTAAGTGTATCCAGTCCACGGATCATCCATTACTTATGGGATATTCTCCTTCCCAACAGGAAGTTGCAAGAGTCCACCCACAGCAGAGCTGCTATATAGCTCCTCCCCTAACTGTCATATCCAGTCATTCTCTTGCAAGCTCTCAACATAGCTGGAGGTAGTAAGAGGAAAGTGGTGTAAGATAGTTAGTTTTTTCTTCAATCAAAAGTTTATTATTTTTAAATAGTACCGGAGTTGTACTATTTTATCTCAGGCAGCATTTAGAAGAAGAATCTGCCTGCGTGTTTCTATGATCTTAGCAGAAGTAACTAAGATCCACTGCTGTTCTCACATATGTCTGAAGAGTGAGGTAACTTCAGAGGGGGAATGGCGTGCAAGTTATCCTGCTATAAGGTATGTGCAGTTATAAGTTTTTCTAGGGATGGAATTTGCTAGAAAATGCTGCTGATACCGAATTAATGTAAGTTAAGCCTAAGTACAGTTTAATAGCGACTAGTATCAGGCTTACTATGAGAGTTATATACTCTTGTAAATTTGCAATATAAAACGTTTGCTGGCATGTTTAATCGTTTTTATATATGCTTTGGTGATAAAACTTGATTGGGGCCTAGTTTTTTCCACATGGCTGGCTTAAATTTTGCTTAGAAACAGTTTCCTGAGGCTTTCCACTGTTGTAATACGAGTGGGAGGGGCCTATTTTAGCGCTTTTTTTGCGCAGTTAAAATTACAAAATGAATCATCCAGTTTCCCTCAGCAGTCCCATGAATAATATAGGACATCTCTAAAGGGCGAAAAAGGCTTCCAAAATCGTTTATAGGGAAGGTAAGACCACAGTACAGCTGTGGCAGTTTGTTTTGTCTGTTAAAAAAAGTCTGTCGTTTTTTTGATTTGTTTTTTTACATTAAGGGGTTAATCATCCATTTGCAAGTGGGTGCGATGCTCTGTTAACTTATTACATATACTGTAAAAATTTCATATGATTTACTGCCTTTTTTCACTGTTTTTCACTGTTTTTCAAATTGTGACAAAATTTGTTTCTCTTAAAGGCACAGTAACGTTTTTTTATATTTGCTTGTTAACTTGATTTAAAGTGTTTTCCAAGCTTACTAGTCTCATTACTAGTCTGTACAAACATGTCTGACATAGAGGAAACTCTTTGTTCATTATGTTTAAAAGCCATGGTGGAACCCCATCTTAGAATTTGTACCAAATGTACTGATTTCATGTTAAGCAATAAAGATCATTTTTTGTCTTTAAAAAATTATCATCAGAGGATTCTGTCGAGGGGGAAGTTATGCCGACTAACTCTCCCCACGTATCAGACTCTTCGACTCCCGCTTCAGGGACTCACGCTCAAATGGCGCCAAGTACATCAAGGGAGCCCATAGCGTTTATTTTACCAGAGGATTCTGTCGAGGGGGAAGTTATGCCGACTAACTCTCCCCACGTATCAGACTCTTCGACTCCCGCTTCAGGGACTCACGCTCAAATGGCACCAAGTACATCAAGGACGCCCATAGCGTTCATTTTACAAGACATGGCGAAAGTTATGAATAATACTCTGGCAGCGGTATTAGTCAGACTACCTAAAATTAAAGGAAAGCAAGATAGCTCTGGGGGTAGATACAGAGCATACAGATGCGTTAAGAACCATGTTTGATACTGCCTCACAATATGCAGAAGGTGAGGGGTGCTTCAGTCTGTGGGTGATATTTTTGACTCAGGGTAGATGATTTAACCTGATTCCGATATTTCTACATCTAAAATTTATGCTTGAGATCCTCCACTGGTTGCTCAGGGAGTTTTTAGCTGCTCTGAATGACTGTGTTAAAATCACAGTGCCAGAGAAATTGTGTAGACGGAATAAATACTATGCAGTGCCGGTGTGTACTGATGTTTTTCCAATACCTAAAGAGATTTATAGAAATTATTAATAAGGAATGGGATAGACCAGGTGTGCCGTTCTCTTCCCCTCCTATTTTTAGAAAAATGTTTCTAACAGATGCCACCACACGGGACTTATGGCAAACAGTCCCTAAGGTGGAGAAAAGAGTTTCTACTCTAACCAAGCGTACCACTATCCCTGTCGAGGACAGTTGTGCTTTTTTTAGAGCCAATGGATAAAATATTTAGAGGGTTACCTTAGGAAAAGGTTTATTCAACAAGGTTTATCCTGCAGCCCCTTGCAAGCATTGCTCCTGTCACTGCTGCTGTAGCGTTCTGGTTTGAGTCTCTGGATGAGGCTTTACAGGTAGCGACTCCATTGGATGAATATTCTTGACAAGCTTAGAGCACTTAAGCTAGCCAATTCCTTTGTTTCTGATGCCTTTGTTTATTTGACTAAACTAACGGCTAAGAATTCTGTTTTTACTATACTGGCACGCAGCGCGCTATGGCTTATATCATGGTAAGCTGTCGTGACTTTAATAAATAAGCTACTTACTTCCCTTCAAGGGGAAGACCCTATTCGGGCCTGGTTTGAAGGAGATTATTGCTAATATCACTGGAGGAAAAGGTCATGCCCTTCCTCAGGACAGGTCCAAATCAAGGACCAAAAAGGTCTAATTTTCGTGCCTTTCGAAACTTCAAGGCAGGTGTGGCATCAACTTCCTCTAAGGCAAATCAAGAGGGAACTTTTGCTCAGTCCATGACGGTCTGGATACAACCGGACCTGGAACAAAGATAAGCAGGCCAAGGAGCCTGCTGCTGTCTCTAAGACAGCATGAAGGAACGGTCCCCTATCCGGTAGCGGATCCTGTAGGGGGCAGACTTTCATTCTTCACCCAGGCTTGGGCAAGAGATGCCCAGGATCCCTGGGCATTGGAAATTATATTCCAGAGATATCTTCTGGATTTCAAAGCTTTCCCTCTAAAAAAGGGGAGATTTCACCTTTCACAATTATCTGCAAACCAGATAAAGAAAGAGGCATTCTTACATTGTGTACAAGACCCATCCAGTTCCAAGAGAGGAACAGGGACAGAGTTTTTCTCAAATCTGTTTGTGGTTCCCAAGGAGAGGGAACCTTCAGACCTATTTTGGATCTAAAGATCTTAAACAAATTCCTCAGAATTCCATCATTTAAGATGGAAACTATTCGTACCATCTTAACTATGATCCTGGAGAGTCAATAGAGGACTACAATGGATTTGAAGGATGCTTATCCTCACATTACGATGCATAAGGATCACCATCGTTTTTTTCAGCTTTGCCTTTCTAGTCAGGCATTACCAGTTTGTAGCTTTTTCCTTTGGGTTAACTACAGCCCCAAGAATCTTTATGGAGGTTCTGGGGTCGCTTTGGCGGTGCTTCGGCCGCGGGGCATAGAAGTGGCCCCTTATTTAGGCGTCGAACATCCAAATTGCCAAGTCTCATACGGACATAGTACTGGCATTTCTGAGATTGCATGGGTGGAAAGTGAACAAGGAAAGAGTTCTCTATCCCCAATCTCAAGGGTTTCCTTCCTAAGGACTCTGATAGATTCTGTAGAAATGAAAAATTTACCTGACGGAGTCCAGGTTGTCAAAGTTTCTAAATTACTGCCGTGTTCTTTATTCCATCCGCGCCCTTCGGTTGCTCGGTACATGAATGTAATCGGCTTAATGGTAGCGGCAAGGGACATAGTACCGTTTGCATGCCTTCATTTCAGACCGCTGCAACTATGCATGCTCAGTCAATGGAACGGGGATTACACAGATTTGTCCCCCTCTTAAATCTGGACCAAGAGGCCAGGGATTCTCTTCTCTGGTGGCTATCTCGGGTCCATCTGTCCAAGGGTATGACCTTCCGCAGGTCAGATGGGACAGTTGTTACAACAAATGCCAGCCTTTTAGGTTGGGATACAGTCTGGAACTCCCTGAAGACTCAGGGATAGTGGACTCAGGAGGAGACCCTCCTTCTAATAAATATTCTGGAACTGGGAGCGATATTCCATGCTCTTCAGGCTTGGCCTCAGTTAGCAACTCTGAGGTACATCAAATTTCAGTCGGACAATATCACGACTGTGGCTTACATCAACCATCAAGGGGTAACAGAAGTTCCCTAGCGATGTTAGAAGTCTTAACATAATTCACTGGACAGAGACTCTCTCTTGTCTATCAGCTATCCATTTCCCAGGTGTTGAGAACTGGGAGGCGGATTTTCTAAGTCGTCAGACTTTTTCATCCGGGGAAGGGGGAGTTCCCTCCGGAGGTCTTTGTCCAAGATCAAGCAGGAGAGTGCTTGGTATGTTTGACAGCGCCTGCCTGGCCACGCAGGACCTGGTATGCAGTTCTGGTGGACATATCATCCTTTCCATCATGATCTCTGCTTATGAGACAGGACCCTCTACCTCAGGGTCCTTTCAACCATCTAAATTAAACTTCTCTGAGATGGACTGCCTGGAGACTGAACGCTTGATGTTATCAAAGCATGGCTTCTCCGAGTCAGTCATTTATACCTTAATACAGGCATGAAAGCCTGTCACTAGGAAAATTTAACATAGTTATGGCATAAATATCTTATTGGTATGAATCCAAGGGTTACTCATGGAGTAAAGTCAGGATTCCCAGGATATTATCTTTTCTCCAAGATGATTTTGAGAAAAGGGTTGTCAGCTAGTTCCTTAAAAGGACAGATTCTACTCTGTCTATTCTTTTGCACAAGCGTCTGGCAGATACTCCAGACGTTCAGGCATTTTGTCAGGCTTTGGTTAGAACCAAGCCTGTGTTTAAACTTGTTGCTCCGCCATGGAGCTTAAAACCTGATTGTTAAGAACCTTCAAGGAGTTCTGTTTGAACCTCTTCATTCCATAGATATCAAACTTTTTATCTTGGAGAGTTCCTTTTTGGTAGCTGTTTCCTCGGCTCGTAGAGTCTCCGAGTTATCGGCTTTACAATGTGATTCTCCTTATCTGGTCCTCCGTACGGATAAGGTAGTCCTGCGTATCAAACCTGGGTTTTTTTACCTAAGGTGGTATCTAACAAGAATATCACTCAAGAGAGTGTTGTTCCGTTCTTGTATCCTAATTCTTCTTCAAAGAAGGAACGTCTATTACACAATTTGGACGTGGTTCGTGCTTTAAAGTTTTACTTAAAAGCTGCTTCAGATTTTCATCAAACATTTACTTTGTTTGTTGTCTACTCTGGACAGAGGAATCAAAATACTTCAGCAACCTCTCTTTCTTTTTGGTTAAAAAGCATAATTCGTTTAGCTCATGAGACTGCTGGACAGCAGCCTCCTGAAGGGTTTACAGCTCATTCTACTAGAGCTGTGGCTTTCACTTGGGCCTTTTTAAAATGAGGCTTCTGTTGAACAGATTTACAAGACGGCGTCTTGGTCTGCGCTTCATACTTTGCTTCTTCGGAGGCTATTTTTGGGAGAAAGGTTTTTTTTTTTCAGGCAGTGGTACCTTCTGCTTAAGTACCTGCCTTGTCCCTCCCTTCATCCGTGTACTTTAGCTTTGGTATTGGTATCCCATAAGTAATGGATGATCTGTGGACTGGATACACTTAACAAGAGAAAACATAATTTATGCTTACCTGATAAATTTATTTCTCTTGTAGTTTATCCAGTCCACGGCCCGCCCTGTCATTTTAAGGCAGGTAATTTTTTCATTTAAACTACAGTCACCACTGCACCCTATGGTTTTTCCTTTCTCTGCATGTTTTCGGTCGAATGACTGGATATGGCAGTTAGGGGAGGAGCTATATAGCAGCTCTGCTGTGGGTGGACTCTTGCAACTTCCTGTTGGGAAGGAGAATATCCCATAAGTAATGGATGATCCGTGGACTGGATACACTACAAGAGAAATAAATTTATCAGGTAAGCATAAATTATGTTTTTTAAACAATAACAATTTTGGTGTTTACTATACCTATAGTTTTGACTTTAAAGGGCCAGTAAACCTAAAAAATAATGTTATATAATTCTGCACATAGTGCAGAATTATATAACATTATATTAGCGTTAGCTTTATACAAGATAATATTCCCTGTGAATTTTTATAAAAAAATACTTTTTCAGACCCGCTCTCTGTGCTCTTCTGAGCGAGTCTGTTTTTATCACAGAGCGCTTCTGGCCAGCTGTCTAGTCACAGCCCGGCCCGACCACGCCATTATACTCAGTGCAGCTCGCTCCCGCTGTCAGACAGATCAAGAGCGAGCTGCACTGAGTATAATGGCGCGGTCGGGCCGGGCTGTGACTAGACAACTGGCCAGATGCACTCTGTGATAAAAACAGACCCGCTCAGAAGAGCACAGAGAGCGGGTCTGAAAAACAGTCTTTTTTTAATAAAAATTCACATGGAATATTAGCTTGTATAAAGCTAACGCTAATATAATGTTATATAATTCTGCACTATGTGCAGAATTATATAACATTTTTTAGGTTTACTGGCCCTTTAAGGAATGTGCTAGACTATATACATACCCCAGTATTGACTTTTCCACAATAACTCATTTAAAAAATAAATAAATAATATATTTTGAAATTGTAACCGATCCTATACCAGCGGCTGCATATTTTTTTCTCATTTGACTGACCGTATTGTACAATCAGCCAGCAGTGTACGGTCTGGACTATTAATGTTCTCTGCAGCCTTGTGGTCACATGCACACTCTGAACGCAGAAGTGCTGGCTGTACGCTTCTGATTATAAGATATATTAGTAAACAAATTAAAGGGACAATGCGTAAATGTTAAAGCACTTGAAAGTGATGCAGAATAGATGTAACAAAACTGACTAGAAAATATCAAAAACATCTCTATGTAAAAACAAAAGACCTCAAAATTTCCTCAGTTACCACATCACATTGTAAAGGGAATTTAAAGGGACCTAAAACAAGTTGGGATAGAGACAAAATATAATATGTACTTTAATTACTTTACCTTCAAATGTATACTGCAGTGCCTCACCATTAACCCTTTCTTTTAATTTTCTGAATTTTACAGCTCTAACTCCCCCCACACAATTCCTTTTATGGCTGCATCTATATCCACCTTTGGATTTGGTAGAATGCAAGACTTTAACACTCATCTGCTGGAGCATGCCTAGAAGCAAATAAACTGCTGTGAACTCAGTTGAAATACAATGCTGTGTTTCTGATGCTAAACACTGATAAGGGGAGGTGGATCAGACTACTCCAGACAGCATCGCTATGTTACTAATTTTGCTTATTTTTGAAAATTTAAAAATAGTTCCCAGCAATTTTTAAACAATTTTTTATGCAAACTATTTCCATCTTAATGGGAGGAAAGTCCACTGCTTCATTATTATTATCGGTTATTTGTAGAGCGCCAACAGATTCAGATATAAATAATGCTGGATCAAAGTTCAAGTCCACAATATGGGGGGAAAATAATTTCCCCTCAGACGATGGCAGCCTCCTCCTCACCCAAAGGTCCAGATAAACTATAAGAAAAACAGAACAAAGGGGCGCTACCACACATACGATTGACGATACCACACATGAGGTGCCCCTTTGTTCTGTTTTTCTTATAGATTGACAGAGAGGTGCAGCAGATGAAGAGCAACGTGTAAGAAAGATGAGCCTGGCAGAGGCATTCATTATGGATTGTAAAGGAGCTAGGTGGCAGCTGATGAGACCAGAGAGGACAGAGTTACAGTAATCAAGGCGGGAAAGGATGAGAGTGTGGATTCAAATCTTAGTTGTGTCTTGTGTAAAGAAATGTCTAATTTTCTAGATGTTTTTAAGGTGGAACTGGCAGGCTTTAGCCAAGGACTGAATGTGAGGAGTGAAAGAAAGATCTGAGTCAAATGTGACCCCGAGACATCGGGCATGCGGGGTAGGGGTAATGATGGAGATGTCAACAGTTATAGAGAGATTGGGGGTGGAGATTTTGGAAGAAGGGGGGAAAATGAGGAGCTCAGTTTTGGAGAGATTTAGCTTGAGGTAGTGAGAGGACATCCAGGAAGAGATGTGAGCAAGACAGTTAGTGACATGGGTTAGCAAGGAAGGAGATAGATCTGGTGCAGAGAAGTAGATTTGGGTGTCGGCTTACAAATGATATTGGAAACAGTGGGACTTTATTAGGGAACATAATGATGATATGTAGATTGAGAAGAGTAGGGGACCGAGGACAGAGCCTTGCGGTACCCCGACAAAGTGGTGACGGGGCAGAGGAGGCCCCAGAGAAGGCTACACTAAAGGTACAGTTTGACAGGTAGAAAGAGAACCATGGGAGGGCTGTGTCATAGATGCCGAAGGATTGGAGGGTTTGGAGCAAAAGAGGGTGATCAACAGTACCAAAGGCTGCGGATAGATCAAGGAGGATAAGCAGAGAGAAGTGGCCTTTTGATTTTGCTGTAAGTAGGTCGTTGGTAACCTTAAAGGGACACTGTAACCAAAAATTTTCTTTCGTGATTCAGATTGAGCATGAAATTTTAAGCAACTTTCTAATTTACTCCTATTTTCAATTTTTCTTGGTTCTCTTGCTATCATATGAAAAAGAAGGCATCTAAGCTTTTTTTTTGGTTTCAGTACTCTGGACAGCACTTTTTTATTGGTGGATGAATTTATCCACCAATCAGCAAGGACAACCCAGGTTGTTCACCAAAAATGGGCCGGCATCTAAACTTACATTCTTGCATTTCAAATAAAGATACCAAGAGAATGAAGAAAATTTGATAATAGGAGTAAATTAGAAAGTTGCTTAAAATTTCATGCTCAATCTGAATCACGAAAGAAAATGTTTGGTTACAGTGTCCCTTTAACGATTACTGTGTCTGTGGAGTGATGGGGACGAAATCCAGATTGCAGTGGGTCAAGGAGGGAGTTTAATGTAAGGAAATAGGAAACGCGTGCATATACTAGTTTTTCAAGAAGCTTTGAGGCAAGAGGGAGGAGGGAAATAGGGTGGTAGTTGGATAGGGAGGTTGGATCAAGAGAAGGTTTTTTTGAAGATAGGTGTGACCAGTGCATGTTTCAGAGATGAGGGAAATATACCTGAGGGAGAGGTTGAAAATGTGTGTGAGTATAGGGGTAAAGGTAAAAGAGAGGGAGGGGAGTAGCTGTGAGGGGATAGGGCCAATGGGACAGGTAGTAAGGTGAGAGCGCAGTATAAGTGCCGAAACTTCTTCCTCAGTAACAGGGGAGAAAGAGCTAAGTTTTTTTAGCTATGTGGGTTGTGGTTGGTTGTGAGCGTTTGAGGGGGGTGAGAGAATGGAATTATGTTTAGAGCTGATTTAGTTTCTGATGGAGTCAATTTCTCCAACATTGGTGTGTCCGGTCCACGGCGTCATCCTTACTTGTGGGAATATCTCTTCCCCAACAGGAAATGGCAAAGAGTCCCAGCAAAGCTGGCCATATAGTCCCTCCTAGGCTCCGCCCACCCCAGTCATTCTCTTTGCCGTTGCACAGGCAACATCTCCACGGAGATGGTTAAGAGTTTTTTGGTGTTTAAATGTAGTTTTTTATTCTTCTATCAAGTGTTTGTTATTTTAAAATAGTGCTGGTATGTACTATTTACTCTGAAACAGAAAAGGATGAAGATTTCTGTTTGTGAGAGGAAGATGATTTTAGCAGACAGTATCTAAAATCGATTGCTGTTTCCACATAGGACTGTTGAGATGAAGTAACTTCAGTTGGGGGAAACAGTTAGCAGACTTTTCTGCTTAAGGTATGACTAGCCATATTTCTAACAAGACCATGTTATGCTGGAAGGCTGTCATTTCCCCTCATGGGGACCGGTAAGCCATTTTCTTAGTCAAGCAAACAGAATAAAGGGCTTAATATGGGCTATAAAACTGGTAGACACTTTTATGGGCTAAATCGATTGCTTTATTTGGGCATTTTATACATGTTTATGCTGATAATTCACATTTATAAACTTGGGGAACGTTTTTTAACGGCAGGCACTATGTTAGACACCTTTTCCAGTCAGGGAGGGCCTTCCCAGTTGTAGGCTGAGCCTCATTTTCGCGCCATTACTGCGCAGTTGTTTTTTGAGAGCAAGACATGCAGATGCATGTGTGAGGATCTGAAAGTAGCTGGAAAAGTTTCTAGAAGGCGTCACTTGGTATCGTATTCCCCTCTGGGCTTGGTTAGGTCACAGCAAAGGCTATAGCTGGGACTGTATAGGGGTTAAATTTGTATTTATAATGTAAAATGTATATTTTAAGGGTTAAAGCTCTGAAAATTGGTGTGCAATACTCTTAATGCTTTAAGACACTGTGGTGAAATTTTGGTAATTTTTGAACAATTCCTTCATACTTTTTCACATATTCAGTAATAAAGAGTTTTCTGTTTAAAATTTAAAGAGACAGTAACGGTTTTGTTTTAAAACGTTTTTTGTGCTTTATTGACAAGTTTAAGCCTGTTTAACATGTCTGTGCCTTCGGATAAGCTATGTTCTATATGTATGAAAGCCAATGTGTCTCCCCATTTAAATTTGTGTGATAATTGTGCCATAGCGTCCAAACAAAGTAAGGACAGTACTGCCACAGATAATGAAATTGCCCAAGATGATTCCTCAGATGAGGGGAGTAAACATGATACTACATCATCTCCTACTGTGTTTACACCAGTTTTGCCCACGCAGGAGGCCCCTAGTACATCTAGCGCGCCAATGCTTATTACCATGCAACAATTGACGGCGGTAATGGATAACTCCATAGCAAATATTTTATCCAAAATGCCTACATATCAGAGAAAGCGCGATTGCTCTGTTTTAAACACTGAAGAGCAGGAGGGTGCTGATGATAATTGTTCTGTCATACCCTCACACCAATCTGAAGTGGCCATGAGGGAGGTTTTGTCAGATGGGGAAATTTCAGATTCAGGAAAAATTTCTCAACAAGCTGAACCTGATGTTGTGACATTTAAATTTAAATTAGAACATCTCCGCGCACTGCTTAAGGAGGTGTTATCTACTCTGGATGATTGTGACAGCTTGGTCATTCCAGAGAAATTATGCAAGATGGACAAGTTCCTAGAGGTTCCGGTGCACCCCGACGCTTTTCCTATACCCAAGCGGGTGGCGGACATAGTGAATAAGGAGTGGGAAAAGCCCGGCATACCTTTTGTTCCCCCCCCTATATTTAAGAAATTATTTCCTATGGTCGACACCAGAAAGGACTTATGGCAGACAGTCCCTAAGGTCGAGGGGGCAGTTTCTACTCTAAACAAGCGCACTACTATTCCTATTGAGGATAGTTGTGCTTTCAAAGATCCTATGGATAAAAAATTGGAGGGTTTGCTTAAAAAGATTTTTGTACAGCAAGGTTACCTTTTACAACCCATTTCGTGCATTGTTCCTGTCACTACAGCAGCGTGGTTCTGGTTCGAGGAACTAGAAAAGTCGCTCAGTAGAGAGACTCCATATGAGGAGGTTATGGACAGAGTTCACGCACTTAAGTTGGCTAACTCTTTTATTTTAGATGGCGCTTTGCAATTAGCGGCGAAAAATTCAGGGTTTGCAATCGTGGCGCGCAGAGCGCTTTGGCTAAAGTCTTGGTCAGCGGATGTGTCATCCAAGACAAAATTGCTTAACATCCCTTTCAAAGGTAAAACTCTATTTGGACCAGAATTGAAAGAGATTATCTCAGACATCACTGGGGGAAAGGGCCATGCCCTCCCACAAGATAGGCCTTTCAAAGCCAAGAATAAGTCTAATTTTCGTTCCTTTCGCAATTTCAGGAACGGACCGGCCTCTAATTCTGCATCCTCTAAGCAAGAGGGTAATGCCTCACAACCCAAACCAGCCTGGAAACCGATGCAAGGCTGGAACAAGGGTAAGCAGGCCAAGAATCCTGCTGCTGCTAACAAAACAGCATGAAGGAGTAACCCCCGATCCGGGACCGGATCTAGTAGGGGGCAGACTCTCTCTCTTTGCTCAGGCTTGGGCAAGAGATGTTCAGGATCCCTGGGCACTAGAAATAGTTTCTCAGGGTTATCTTCTGGAATTCAGGGAACTACCCCCAAGGGGAAGGTTCCACATGTCTCACTTATCCTTAAACCAAATAAAGAGACAGGCGTTCTTACATTGTGTAGAAGACCTGTTAAAGATGGGAGTGATACACCCAGTTCCAATAAAGGAACAAGGAATGGGATTTTATTCAAATCTGTTCGTAGTTCCCAAAAAAGAGGGAACTTTCAGACCAATTTTGGATTTGAAGATCCTAAACAAATTTCTCAGGGTACCATCGTTCAAGATGGAAACCATTCGAACGATTCTACCCACTATCCAGGAAGGTCAATTTATGACTACCGTGGATCTAAAGGATGCGTACCTACATATTCCTATCCACAAAGAACATCATTAGTTCCTAAGGTTCGCCTTCCTGGACAAACATTACCAGTTTGTGGCCCTCCCATTCGGGTTAGCCACTGCTCCAAGGATTTTCACAAAGGTACTAGGGTCCCTTCTAGCGGTTCTAAGACCGAGGGGCATTGCAGTAGTACCTTACTTGGACGACATTATAATACAAGCGTCGTCCCTGTCAAAAGCAAAGGCTCATACAGACATCGTTCTGGCCTTTCTCAGATTACACGGATGGAAGGTGAACATAGAAAAAAGTTCTCTGTCTCCTTCAACAAGAGTTCCCTTCTTGGGAACAATAATAGATTCCTTAGAAATGAGGATTTTTCTGACAGAGGTCAGAAAGTCAAAACTTCTAAGCACTTGTCAAGTTCTTCATTCTGTTCCACGTCCTTCCATAGCGCAGTGCATGGAAGTAGTAGGGTTGATGGTTGCAGCAATGGACATAGTTCCTTTTGCACAAATTCATCTAAGACCATTACAACTGTGCATGCTCAAACAGTGGAATGGGGACTATACAGACTTGTCTCCAATGATTCAAGTAGATCAGAAGACCAGAGATTCACTCCGTTGGTGGCTGACCCTGGACCATCTATCCCAGGGAATGAGCTTCCGCAGACCAGAGTGGGTCATTGTCACGACCGACGCCAGTCTAGTGGGCTGGGGCGCGGTCTGGGAATCCCTGAAAGCTCAGGGACTATGGTCTCGGGAAGAGTCTCTTCTCCCAATAAACATTCTGGAACTAAGAGCGATCTTCAATGCTCTCAGGGCTTGGCCTCAGCTAGCAAAGGCCAGATTCATAAGATTCCAATCAGACAACATGACGACCATTGCGTATATCAATCATCAGGGGGGAACAAGGAGTTCCCTGGCGATGAAAGAAGTGCCCAAAATAATTCAATGGGCGGAGGATCACTCCTGCCACCTATCTGCGATCCACATCCCAGGTGTGGAAAACTGGGAAGCGGATTATCTGAGTCGTCAGACATTCCATCCGGGGGAGTGGGAACTCCACCTGGAGATCTTTGCCCAACTAACACAATTATGGGGCATTCCAGACATGGATCTGATGGCGTCTCGTCAGAACTTCAAGGTTCCTTGCTACGGGTCCAGATCCAGGGATCCCAAGGCGACTCTAGTAGATGCACTAGTAGCACCTTGGACCTTCAACCTAGCTTATGTATTTCCACCGTTTCCTCTCATTCCCAGGCTGGTAGCCAGGATCAAACAGCAGAGGGCCTCGGTGATCTTGATAGCTCCTGCGTGGCCACGCAGGACTTGGTATGCAGACCTGGTGAATATGTCATCGGTTCCACCATGGAAGCTACCTTTGAGACAGGACCTTCTTGTTCAGGGTCCATTTGAACATACAAATCTTGTCTCTCTCCAGCTGACGGCTTGGAGATTGAACGCTTGATTCTATCAAAGCGTGGGTTTTCAGATTCTGTGATAGATACTCTGGTTCAGGCCAGAAAACCAGTAACTAGAAAGATTTACCATAAAATATGGAAAAGATATATCTGTTGGTGTGAATCCAAAGGATTCCCATGGAATAAGATAAAAATTCCTAAGATTCTCTCATTTCTACAAGAAGGTTTGGAGAAAGGATTATCTGCAAGTTCTCTAAAGGGACAGATCTCTGCTTTATCTGTCTTACTACACAAAAGACTGGCAGCTGTGCCAGATGTTCAAGCTTTTGTTCAGGCTCTGGTTAGGATCAAGCCTGTTTACAGACCTTTGACTCCTCCCTGGAGTTTAAATCTAGTTCTTTCAGTTCTTCAAGGGGTTCCGTTTGAACCTTTACATTCCATAGATATTAAGTTACTATCTTGGAAAGTTTTGTTTTTGGTTGCTATTTCTTCTGCTAGGAGAGTTTCAGAGTTATCTGCTCTGCAGTGTTCTCCGCCCTATCTGGTGTTCCATGCAGATAAGGTGGTTTTGCATACTAAGCCTGGTTTTCTTCCAAAGGTTGTTTCTAACAAGAATATTAACCAGGAGATAGTTGTACCTTCTTTATGTCCGAATCCAGTTTCAAAGAAGGAACGTTTGTTACACAATTTGGACGTAGTCCGTGCTCTAAAATTCTATTTAGAGGCTACAAAAGATTTCAGACAAACATCTTCTTTGTTTGTTGTCTATTCTGGTAAAAGGAGAGGTCAAAAAGCGACTTCTACCTCTCTTTCCTTTTGGCTTAAAAGCATCATCCGATTGGCTTATGAGACTGCCGGACGGCAGCCTCCTGAAAGAATCACAGCTCACTCCACTAGGGCTGTGGCTTCCACATGGGCCTTCAAGAACGAGGCTTCTGTTGACCAGATATGTAAGGCAGCGACTTGGTCTTCACTGCACACTTTTGCCAAATTTTACAAATTTGATACTTTTGCTTCTTCGGAGGCTATTTTTGGGAGAAAGGTTTTGCAAGCCGTGGTGCCTTCCGTTTAGGTAACCTGATTTGCTCCCTCCCTTCATCCGTGTCCTAAAGCTTTGGTATTGGTTCCCACAAGTAAGGATGACGCCGTGGACCGGACACACCAATGTTGGAGAAAACAGAATTTATGCTTACCTGATAAATTACTTTCTCCAACGGTGTGTCCGGTCCACGGCCCGCCCTGGTTTTTTAATCAGGTCTGATGAATTATTTTCTCTAACTACAGTCACCACGGTACCATATGGTTTCTCCTATATTTTTCCTCCTGTCTGAAATAACTGCATTTAAATGGTCCCTAAGACTCTATAAATCTTAGTATCTATTTGCTATACACTTTAGTGAAAGGCTAATATTACATTTAATAATCCCTTATGAATTATTATACCCACTATATAATATTAACACACAATCACTAGCTTAAACTACTTGTAAGGTCATAAACTCACAAAGTCTTATTCCAGCAGTAACAAAACTTTTATTACAATGAGGCTAATTAAACATTATTACAATATGCAGATTAAATATAAATTACACATATGCAAATCACTTATAAATACTCAGCAGTGAACTATACATCAATATTACACTAATACATTTGCCCAATCTATGTGAAAGTATGGTGTGCTGAAATTATGTGTCTGTAAGGATCACTTACTTCTGATGTTAGCTGTGGTCACCATTCCAATTGAAAAAGAGTGAAAGAGAGAGGGTGAACTCCAGTATTCCTGCTACTTTTATTGTAAGTTTTTCATCCCTCCCACAATGATGATGTCACTCATAAGCAAGCCCTCATTGTAATTTTAAGAGTATATGGTTTCATCCTGCATGTGCTTTGGGGGTAGGGAATGGCATTAGCCTTAGACAAAGGATCTTAAGCCAGCTGGTCATCCTTCTCAGATGGGGGTCTGGTAATGTGATCTTTCTACATTCCATAGTGACCTAGTATCTGAATGAGGAGTTAACCCCTTCTTTACCATTCAGCTGAGTTCTTGTAGAATACATATACCATATATATATGTATATATATATACCCCTTCCAGACCATATGTGAATTCAGATCATGCCATTATTACATTCCCCCCTTTTGGCAATGGAGGTTACCATACCCTTCCATTCCAATGGTTGTTTTATATGAGTGAATCTGATGGAAGATTCCTAACCCCACCTATGTGTGATGGCTATATTAGTGTACTAAAGACGCTTCCATTCGCATACCATAATATAAGTGATATACACGTGCAATTAATGATTTTAAATAACAACACATACAAATTTGAATAATTATACATAATATAGAAATAAATAATATGATTATAAATGGATGTATAAACAGATTTCCCAATGCAGAACCCCATGATGACTGTTTCGAAAAGGAATTTGCTAATTTCTGCCACCAGGTTGCACTTGACATCTCCGTAAAAGTATGTTCAATCCTTTGTAGTTCTTGTTCCTGATGGTAGAAATTTACATGAACACGTTCCCCAAAATTTTTAAGATGTTCTAGTAACACAGAGTCTTTTTGCAATAAGGTTACCCATTTTTGCCAAGGTGCATCATCTACTAATATTGGGGTTATGAGTGGAGCCCCCAAGGTAGCGTTATATGTGAGTAACTGTGGGACAGTGAAGTTAAACTGTAGTGAACTTATCCTCACAGGGTACCCAGTAATACAATAAATCCCTGGTGTGATTTGTTCCCTTGAATTACACCTGTCAAACCATACATGCACTTCATCTTTAGGCTTCAATGCAACAAAACACACCTTTCCTTGTCCTAAGGGAAAAATCATATCTTGGGGATTAACTTTCTCCACAAAACCATTGCAATATGAGTGATTATGCCAGCAGGAATCAAAAATTATTCTTGCCTGGTTGGGTAGACATAAAATTTTAGAAGGAAACCTTATGCAGCCAGACATATCTACCTGTTCCATATGGGAACCATTCCATATAAAATTTGGGAACTCTAACTCATGATGCAAAACATGAGATTCTGTGACAGGTGTTCCTAGTGAAAACAAATGATAAACATTCTGATAGGTACCACTAGTGGGCACAAGTGAAGTAGCCCTGCATATATTTTCCCTGCATCCCAACCAACTGTTTAACCATAATTCTCTGTGTTTTGATGCAAAACTGTTAACAACAGACTGCTCCCACCCTCCCAAAGGTGTATGGTTATTTTCCATAGCCTGTGCTATTAATTTAAAGTCAGTTGATAATTCTGTTTGCATGGAAATACACACAAAATCCCAGGATACTTCCCTTAACCTGCTAATTACTCCTATCAGTATTTCCTCTGTATGTTGAATGGCAGGACCCTGAACCTGAATGACTGTCTGTGTCAGTGTCTCTACCAGAGTGTTTATCATTTGTTGCGTATGAATCCCTTTTGCATTTAACATCCCCTGAGACTGTAAGGTTGCTGTTAAGCTGGATATGTCAATGGAATTTACCACACCTAGCCCTGTTCCCACACCTCCCAAAACTGTATCCATGATATCCCTCCTAGTCCTTCTCCTAGTACCTTCTGCCCACTTAACTAATGCTTTTTCCATAGTGGCAGTAATTCTGGAACAATTTTGGTAATGTGTGGAAACTAGCCAATCTATTATTTTAATCTTCCACGTGATAAATTGGAATGTGGCATCCCTCAATACTGGAGTTGGCTTGATTGTACTTGTTTGAAATGGACCACTAGAAACAACACTTTTCCCCTTACACATTGGAGTATTGTCATAATGTTTCATCTTTGGTGTAGTGATTAAAGTAGAATAGATCAAAGGCGTAAATGTGGTTGTTTCCTTTATTTGGTCTATTTTTAAGTATACTTCAATCCCTCCACCAAAGTTGGCAGCTGTAACCCTCCAATTAATCCCTTCTCCAATTTGTTGTTCAAATATAACCTTGGTTATATTATAGTTATCGCCATTTATAGTGTGAATAGGATTTGTAAATGTTGTAGACACAGAAACACCTTCTCCCACCAGACCTACAGTCCATTTTCCCCAAGCCACCCACTTACATTCCCATTCAACTTTATTACCCTGATTGACCCTCCAAAAACCAATTAAATTGTCTTGATGTTTTTCTGCAAATATTTCAATTTTCCCACCCACATTAAAAGTCAATTTTCCCAAACAATCTTTGTGAAGGTCTTGAGAGCTCCATAAGCCTGTCCATCCTCTGATGATGCTGCTTGAGCTCCATCTACGACTCCTTGTGAGGTTTGTGATTGACAGTTCATTACAGTCACAGATTGGAAGTTTTTGCAATAACACCCACACAAATACAAATAGGTTTGTGGCGATCATTCCTCTCAGGCTCCACATAATGAAATCTGTCAAAAAAAAATTAAGAGAATATCAGTTCTTAGCAGAAATATCTACATCTGGGACAACTGTCCCTCTATACAATTTACATTGGTCAACATGGACCCATTTGTAACCAGGCTGCCTTCTGGTTTTCCCAGGGGTTGATCTTTCTATTTTAATTACAGTATTACCCAATTTGTCCAAAATTCTATAAGGTCCTTCCCAATTTGCATCCCAGGGAGAATTTTTGCGAAAATTTTTAATCATGATCAATCCCCCCTTCTCAAACAGAGGTGTTTGAGGTGTAGATGAAAATTTACAATCTGTTGGGGCCATATTAGAGGCAGCAAAAATTAGCAGTGAGCTCAACTGCTCCTGAATTTGGGAGAGATATTGATCTCTAGACACAGATTCTCTCAAGGGAGTAGACAATTGTGGTTCACCTGGGTGGCCTAATGCCATCTTTCTCCCTGTCATGAGCTCATAGGGAGAACACTTGGTAGCATTTGATGGTGTAGCTCTAATAGCCATTAGAACTGCTGGAAGATGTGTGACCCATGATTTACCATACTGGGAAAGCATTTTTGACAATTTTGTTTTTAATGTGCGATTCATGCGCTCAACTATACCAGAGGATTGTGGATGATATGGTACATGAAATCTTGTCTGTATTCCCAGTAGGGCACAGAGATTTTGCATTACCTGACCTGTAAAATGTGTACCCCTGTCTGATTCAATGAGTGTTGGAAACCCCCATCTTGAGAAAACATGTTCCCACAGTGCTCTGGCAGTAGCCTGTGCAGTATCACAACGAAGTGGAATAGCCTCAACCCATTTTGAAAAAATATCTACAATTACTAGGGCATACCTGAGACCCCCCTTTGATAGTGGAAGTGGGCCTATAAAATCAATTTGGATAGCTTTCCAGGGGCCATCTGCTACTGGTATTCTCTGGAGAATGGGTCTCTGACCTTTAGGGCGTGGATTAATTTGAGCACAAATTAAACATTCTTGTACACATTTTAAACAGGTTTCTGCTAAATCTGGCCAATGAAATTTTTGCCTTAAATGGTACTCTAATGCACTTTGCCCAATATGCCCAAGAAAAGAATGTGTTTGCTGTGTTATAGGTCCCTGCAAATGACTCGGGACCACAAAAACCAATTTAGCCTGTGGATCAATGGGATTAGAGTAACATATTAACCCATTACAAATTGAATAACCATTTGGGAGTGTTTGCTGTTCCTGTAACAGAGGGAAAAGGTTAGGATCTTTAGCTTGTTCTGTTTTCAAATCAGGTACCTCTGAATCTACCATTGTAATCTTTGCTATGTGTACCATTGTATCTTTAGATGTAACATGCTCTCTCCATGCTTCCTGTGTCTCACTGTCATTCTCATCTGATTGCCATGGTTCCCCATCTACAGCTGCCTGTTTGGCTAACATGTCCACATGTGCATTCCCTTGTGAATGTGCATCTGTGAAATGTGTGTGTGCCTTAACTTTAACAATAGCTGACTGCAATGGGTGCTGTGTTCCCCAATCTACCAATTTCTTAAGGGCTTGAACATGTGACAATGGTTTGCCTGCTGAGTCTACCATTCCTCTTAGATTCCAAATTGGTAAGTACTCTGTCAGTGATCTGGTCACATAGGCACTGTCACTGTATATACAAATGTCTTGTGTGTCAAACCTGTGGCAAGCCATAGAAATGGCTTCTAATTCTGCTCTCTGTGCTGAGAATGATCTTGGTAACATAAATTTAAGAGCTAATTGTTGCGAGGGGACCCAAATAGCAAAACCAGTATTAAATTGACCATCCTGCCAAAATCTTGAGCCATCTACATAAATTTGTAAATCCTGGGGAGAAGTTTTGTCCCTGAACAATTTATGAGGCGATTCCCTGTGTGTGAATGTCTCTGTGCAGTCATGGGGTTCACCCTGAGTGTGCATTAGTTGGGGTAATGTGTATTTTGCATTGTGTTGTACAGTGATGTCACGATGTTGCAAATCTATTAACCACCTAGTCACTCTTTGTGTTGAAACCCCACTTAATGATTTCTCCAATAACAGCTTTATAGGGGTATGTGGTGTTTGGAGGATGAGCTTCCCAAATCCCACTATATGCTCAGTAGCCTGAACTGACCAATGCACCCCTAACAAAGCCTTGATACATGCGTCATAACCTTTCTCTACTGGAGTAAGAAGCCTGGAAAAATAGCCAACAGGCCTCCATTTTTCAGCCTTCTCCTGCAGTAGGACTGTGGAAATTGAAGTGTCAGATGTGTATGTTTGTAAAGCAAAAGGGGCCTCCCTCTCCACTGTGGCAAGGGCAGGGGCTGATGCTAAACCTTCCTTTAACACTTTAAATGCTTCCTCATGTTCTGTATTCCAAGGAATTTTCCCAACATCCTCCCCTTTCAAAAGATCATAGAGAGGTTTTGCTTTTTCAGCAAACCCTTCAATGAAATCACGAGAAAAATTTACCAAGCCTAAGAATTGTCTTAAGGACTGCCTATGCAAAGGTCTGGGCACCTGAAGTATGGCTGTAACTCGTTCTCTAGTAGGGCATCTTGTACCCCTTTGTATTGATACTCCCAAAAATGTCACCTTTTGTCTCATTAATTGTACTTTCGAAGTGTTTAACTTGAGGCCAGATTCAGCAATCAAGCCAAACAGTTCATTCAGCCGCTCCAAATGTTCCTCTACTGTCTCTGTTTGTAACAAAATATCATCTACATACTGTATGATACTTTCTGGGACTGAGAATGTTTTTAATACCTCTGCTAATGCTTGGTGAAAGTATGTAGGCGAGCTGTGGAAGCCCTGAGGAAGCGAATTGAAGCAAAATTGCATGTTATCAAAGCAGAAAGCAAACTTATATTGGCACTCTGGGGCTAGTCTGACACTCCAAAAACCATTACTTATATCCAGAACAGAATACCACCTACATGTGGCACTCAGTTTGGATACCACTTCAGGAGTAGAAGCAACTAGATTTGTAACAGGTGGGGTAACTTTATTCACCATACGAAAATCAGCAGTTAACCTCCAAGTATTATTTGCTTTCCTTACTGGCCACAAAGGAGAATTATTAGAGGAGGAACATTTCCTAATTATCCCTTGGCTTTCAAGCTGACTAATAATTTGCCTCACAGGTTCAATAGCTTCTGCTGGAAAACGATACTGTCTTTGTGGAGGGGGGTCAGGGCCTACAATATTGATTTCAATGCCTTTTAATATGCCACAATCATTCTTATGTTGAGCCCATATGTCAGGGAAATCCATGACCAATCTCTTCAAATCAGGGTGACTTTCAGTATCCGGCCACACCCTTTCTGAAGGAATTGATGCAATGGATGCTATGGGACTGATGTAAGAGTCATCTAATATTACAGGTTTTCTCCCTCTAGTATCCCTCCACAAAACATTGTTACATAGGTCCACTATCATCCCTTCTGATCTCATTATATCAGCACCAAGTATTGTACCCTCTGTGTTTTTGCTCTGCCAAATGGGAATTTCCTTAGTCCACTGATTACCTAGTGTCATAGTCACATTTGGGATAAGGGATGCTTGGGACTGGGATCCCCCAAGTCCCACAAGAAATGTCTGTCTTGTCCCTTGTGGGGGACTTAATGGTAAGTCTGTCAAAGTTACTGAAGCTCCTGTGTCTATGAGGAGTTTTGTGCGATGGCCCTCAATCACACCATAGACACAGGGACGTCCAGAATGATCCCTAAAGGTGTTACATATAGGGACCATGTCATCCAGGGCCTGAGGTAGTCAGTCAGAGCAGGATATCAGAGGAGAATTATTTTCATAATTCTTTTCATGATATCCCACTTC
Organism: Bombina bombina; assembly: GCF_027579735.1. Classification (NCBI taxonomy): domain Eukaryota; kingdom Metazoa; phylum Chordata; class Amphibia; order Anura; family Bombinatoridae; genus Bombina; species Bombina bombina. The sequence continues at coordinate 1,052,701,010 of NC_069504.1, forward strand.
CCCTCCCCCCACAGTCATCACTCTCAAAGCCTCATGCGCTGGGCCATACAGATTAGTACCAGGCCTAAGCTTTGGGGTGTATTCCTGTCCTGTTTTATCTGGGGGCTTAATCTTGTTATTTTTCCCTACCCAATTATGTGCATAGCTTTCTTTTGGAGGTGCAGAGGGATGTAATCTTTCCTGCCCTCCCTCAGTTTCCTTCTGAATTCTCTTTAAGAATCTGCAATCTACTCGTCTGTGCCCATATTTATTGCAGTAATGGCAAGTACCTTTGAAGGGACCCTCTGAATATTTTTGTTTCCCTTCATTAGTGGTTACCACAGCAATTCTGTGTTGCCCTGTGTTCTTTTTCTTTAAAATGTTCTGCCTAGCCTTACCTATAATAGATAACACACCCTCTAGTGTATTCTTTTCCTCAGCCATCATTTGTATGCTAGGTTCCAAATATGTGAATTTTTTAATTAAATACTGCAACATATCATGAGGTGTTTGTTCTGGTGAAATTCTGTGTGTCAGCCTATATAATTGTTCAAATTTAGCTGCAAATACCCATGGGTCATCATTTAATGCTACTTGCATTTCTGCAAGAGAGTGACTGTCCAAATCTCTACTCCCTGTCACTAGTTTACAAACAGCTTTTAATCTGTCCCCATCGGAACCCCATTTATCCTCCTTAAACCAATCTGTGTTCAAATTAACTGGGCCTGCAACTGGTGATTGTAATCTAGCTGCAATGCTGCCTGGAAGCCACATTTTTAACAAAAAGCATGCTTCCTTATGTGACAGCATGTATTGTTTTACTGCAGACTCAAAATTTGACATGTTAGTGAAAACATCTGCTTTAACATCATACACTGGAAAGAGAGGTTTTAACTTTACCAGTTGTCTCATTACTTTATCTCTATCTTGTTTTATAAGGGTAGTTGATACCAGGGATGATGTTTCAGCAGAGGTGGTAGAAAAAAGTAAATTTTGCGATTGAGTTAAATTTCTTCCCCTGGATCTTACACTGGGTGTTAGTGATAAAGTATCTGTTTGATGTTCTGTGTTTAATGTTCTTGGCCTAGTTATCTGTGGGGTTAGTATTGGAATGTGTGTGCTCTCTGTATTTTGTGTGTGATTCAATCTTTCCTCACTGTGTGGAATAGGCACCCTCCCCCCATCAACATGTGGGCTTTGCACCCTTCCCCCATCAACATGTGCCCCATCTTCCTGCGACACACATGCATTGTCCTCATTTAATACTGCAACAGGGGTTAAGTTTGCAAGTCCCTGTCTCAATGAAGCAATAAGTTGGCCTCTTGCGTCATAATTTTCTTCTAAAGTATTAATATATTCTGCATTTACCCCACATGTGGGGCAATTCTCATCTAATGTGTTACAATTGATCTCTGTTAACATGGCTATTGGGGGAGAATGTTCAAAGATTGCTCTATTCATTTGGTCTTTGATAGCTAACAACAGTTTCATGCAATTCTGTAATTTGGATTTTTCTTTTGTTAAACAAAACCTTTTTTTATCAATAAGCTTATTCTCATTCTCACATTGCAACCACACATCTTTCAGTCTTTTAACTATGTCAGTATTTTCATCAACAATAGGCTCAAATGTGCTACATTCTGCATATTTAACAATTAATTCCATACTCACACTTTAAAGTGTCTTCAGACTGCCAGCAAATCAGATTCACGTCCTGCGCGATATGATTTTCTCTGCGTCTGGTTCAACTGATCCTTAGGTAATGCCTCTCTGGATCTGTAGTCTTGGCCAAAGACTTTACTGCTGAAACGCTCAACTCAAAAACAGTATAGCAAAAACTAGGTTCAATTTTCGTCCAAAAATCACACTTGTATTATAAAAAGAACCTGGATTAGTCCCCCCTTAAAACAAGTGTAGTTGGTAAGAAAATTCGCTGGGTCGGCTCGCCAATGAAATAACTGCATTTAAATGGTCCCTAAGACTCTATAAATCTTAGTATCTATTTGCTATACACTTTAGTGAAAGGCTAATATTACATTTAATAATCCCTTATGAATTATTATACCCACTATATAATATTAACACACAATCACTAGCTTAAACTACTTGTAAGGTCATAAACTCACAAAGTCTTATTCCAGCAGTAACAAAACTTTTATTACAATGAGGCTAATTAAACATTATTACAATATGCAGATTAAATATAAATTACACATATGCAAATCACTTATAAATACTCAGCAGTGAACTATACATCAATATTACACTAATACATTTGCCCAATCTATGTGAAAGTATGGTGTGCTGAAATTATGTGTCTGTAAGGATCACTTACTTCTGATGTTAGCTGTGGTCACCATTCCAATTGAAAAAGAGTGAAAGAGAGAGGGTGAACTCCAGTATTCCTGCTACTTTTATTGTAAGTTTTTCATCCCTCCCACAATGATGATGTCACTCATAAGCAAGCCCTCATTGTAATTTTAAGAGTATATGGTTTCATCCTGCATGTGCTTTGGGGGTAGGGAATGGCATTAGCCTTAGACAAAGGATCTTAAGCCAGCTGGTCATCCTTCTCAGATGGGGGTCTGGTAATGTGATCTTTCTACATTCCATAGTGACCTAGTATCTGAATGAGGAGTTAACCCCTTCTTTACCATTCAGCTGAGTTCTTGTAGAATACATATACCATATATATATGTATATATATATACCCCTTCCAGACCATATGTGAATTCAGATCATGCCATTATTACACTGTCCGTCGGTCGAATGACTGGGGTGGGCGGAGCCTAGGGGGGACTATATGGCCAGCTTTGCTGGGACTCTTTGCCATTTCCTGTTGGGGAAGAGATATTCCCACAAGTAAGGATGACGCCGTGGACCGGACACACCGTTGGAGAAAGTAATTTATCAGGTAAGCATAAATTCTGTTTTTGTTATTGAAGTGGCTGGCAAAGTCTTGAGCTGACAGAGAAGTTGTATTAGGAGATGGGTGTGTGCAGAGAAGAGTATTGAAAGTGGAGAACAGACGTTTTGGGTTTGAAGAAAGATTAGAGAGAAGAGTAGATAAGTTATGTTGCTTTTAGAGATTTAGGGCAGAATAGTAGGAGTTCAAGAGGAATTTGTAATGAAGAAAATCCGCTGAACTCAGAGATTTTATCCAGTGCCGCTCAGCAGTACGGGAACATCTGCGTAGGTACCGTGTCAGAGGAGTATGCCAGGACTGAGGATGAGTGTGTGATTTCCGAGCTATGGTAAGAGGGGCCAGATTGTCAAGGACGGATGTAAGGGTGGAATTATAGTGGAAGATAGATTGGTCAGGGCAGGAAAAGGAGGATAAGGATGAGAGGAGAGGTTTGAGGGATTTAGCAAGCTGTTGCTGATCTAATGACATAATGATTCTGTGAAGTTTGGTGTGAGGAGTAGGAGGAGGGAGAGTTGTAGGGAGGAATGATATGTTGCAAGTGAGGAGATGGTGGTCAGAAAGTGGAAAAGGGGAGTTTGTGAAGTTTGAGATAGTGCATTGATAGCTAAAGATCAGGTCAGGGGAGTGACCATCTTTGTGAGTTGGAGAATCAGTCCATTGTGACAAACCAAAAGAGGAAGTGAGTTGCAGAAGTTGTTTTGCAGAGGAGACAGTGTAACTCTTTGGGTACGTGAATAGAGTCCCTGTCAATCTACAAACTATTCACTGCACTCTGGTGTTTTTCTTCTCCTGTAACTCTTTTGGTACGTGAATAGTTTGCAAATTATATGAAAATATTCACGTACCAAAAGAGTTACAGGAGAAGAAAAACACCAGCGTGCAGTGAATAGTTTGCAGATTGACAGGGACTCTATTCACGTACCTAAAAGCAGAATTCATTCATTACTTGTGGGGCTTAAGAACCTGGCCACCAGGAGGAGGCAAAGACACCCCAGCCAAAGACTTAAATACCTCCCCTACTCCCCTCATCCCCTAGTCATTCTTTGCCTTTCGTCGAAGATTCGGAGTAGTCTCTTATGGAGGGTAATACTCTTCGCAATGGGACTGGAGTTTTAAGTAATCCTGTCAGCTTCTCAGTGAGCGCATGGATGAAAGTTAGAGTCCGGAGATGTAGGGAATGTTGTCTCTGCAAAACCATCCCGACTCATGTTAACAGCTCCTGGGCAATCAGCGTTGACGAGTTTCGCTGCCTGCCTTTGTTTACTCAAGTCCATGTCAGAAGCGATGCTACTAACCCGTCACACTTGAAGGGCCATGTTCCTGTTCGACGGCATAGATTCTGGTAAGATTGTTTCATTTATACACATATGATAACGCCAGAAGACAGGGTCACAGTGTGTCTCCTTTCTTCTACAAGATACGACGAGTCCACGGATTCATCCTTACTTGTGGGATATTATCCTCCTGCTAACAGGAAGTGGCAGAGCACCACAGCAGAGCTGTCTATATAGCTCCTCCCTTGAATCCACCCCAGTCATTCGACCGAAGGTATAGGAGGAGAAAGGAAAAGCTAAAAGCTGCAGAGGTGACTGAAGTTTAAAAAAAAAAAAAAATCTGTCTTAAAATGACAGGGTGGGCCGTGGATTCGTTGTATCGTAGAAGAAATCAATTTATCAGGTAAACAAATTTCCTTTTTATCTGTATAGAATCAAGGGTTAATATCCCTGGATAGGGGATTATTCAACAGGGGGGGATTTATGCATAATATCTTTGTGTTAATGCTACTTCATCTGTGAGATGAGGCTCTAGCATTGTGTGAACAGTCAGGTGAAGGTCGACACAGCCTTTTTTGGCGCATTTTCTCTATAGTGAGAGGGCGGTCCTGCATGGCACTTCATGTGACCGGGTGTGGCCTCTTCAACTTCCTCTTTCCTGATCGGCATTTGCAGGAGACGTAACCGTTTCTCTGTGGTCCGGGTCATAGGAGGTGGTGAGTGCCCTGGCCATTGGTGTATAAAAGGTGCCTTTTAGTCTATCACAGTCCGCATTAAAGGCTCAAGCTATGGAGGACTGATATGTTAGATACTCCCTCTTTATTTAAATCTAATACTTGTGTTTATTGTGAGGAGGTTCAGGTTGATCCACCTGCTCAACTGTGTTCTACATGCTTTGATAAGATTGCAATATCTAAAAAGAATAAGGTATTTGGCACTACTGAGCCATCAACCTCTAAAGGTTCTCCGTCACGTGAGGTACGTTCCCAACATTCATAGCCTTCCGTCCCAGGGGTCATCTATTCCGTTGGATGTCTCAGAGATCCGATGAGGACGGCGCCTCCGACTCGTCAGAGGGCGCTCTCTCTGGAGTGGAATCTGCGTCTTCTAGACCTCCTGTTATGGAGGAGCTAGACTTTAAGTTTAAGATGGAGCATTTGTGCTTTTGACTGAAAGAAGTGCTTGCTACGTTGGAGGTTCCGGACCCGAAACTTCTAAAAGAAGCTTCAATCCCTAAGCTAGATATGGTTTACGAGGACAGGGTGGTGCCTCAGACCTTCACACAGTTCCCGTGAAGATGGCTACGATTATTAAGAATGAGTGGGAGAAACTGGGCTGCTCATCTTTTTCTCCCTCTACCTCTTCTGTTCCCAATTCCAGACTCTCAGCTTGAGCTAAGGGGAGCCATTAATAAGGTTGATGGAGCCATCTCCACGCTCGCTAATCGTACGACTATTCCCCTCAAGGATAGTTAGTTGTTCAAAGAGCCCATGGATAAGAAGTTAGAATCCATGTTGAGAAAGATGTTCCAACTCACGGGGTTTGTTTTCCAACCGGCAGCGGCAATTGCTGTGGTGACTGGAGTGGCTACCTATTGGTGTAACGCACTGTCAGATATGGTCAAGGTGGAGACTCCCCTTTGAGGAGATACAGGAAAAGGTTAAGGCCTTAAGGGTTGCAAATTCTTTTATCTGTGATGCAAATATGCAGGTTATTCGCCTGAACGGTTTCTCCGTTCTAGCCCGTAGGGCTCTGTGGTTAAAGTCATGGTCTGCTGACATGACTTCCAAGTCTAGATTACTATCCCTTCCATTTCAAGGGAAAGTTCTTTTTGGCCCAGGCCTGGACCCTATCATATCTACGTTCACGGGAGGCAAGGGTGCTTTCCTCCCGCAGGATAAGAAAAAAAAAATCTTAAGGGCTCTACTTTTCCTCCCTTTCTTTGGACAAGTCTCTACGCCAGCAGCCTGCTGCGAAGACCGAGCAGTCCAAGGGATCTTGGAAGCCAGCTCAATCTTGTAACAAGTCCAAGCAGAGCAAGAAGCCCGCCGAGACAAAGTCGGCATGAAGGGGCGGCCCCTAATCCATTGCTGGATCGCGTAGGGGGCAAACTATCTCTGTTCGAAGAGGCTTGGATGAGACGTGTACAGGAACCTTGGGTTCTGGAGGTTATCACCCAGGGTTACAGGATAGGGTTCAAGACTCATCCGCCCAGGAGCAGATTTCTGCTATCAGACCTATCCTCATGATCAGAGAAGAGAGACGCCTTTCTAGAGTGCATGAGGGATCTCTCAACTCTGAGTAATCGTTCCAGTACCTCTAGCAGAAAGGGGTCTAGGGTACTATTCAAACCTTTTCATGGTCCCAAAGAAGGAGGAGTGCATGTTCCGCACAATTGTTGACGTAAAGTGCCTAAACAAGTTTGTCAGTCCCATTGTTCAAAATGGAGACGATCAGATTGATTCTGCCCCTAGTTCAAGAGGGGCAATTTATGATGACAATAGACTAGAAGGATGCCTACATTCACGTGCCAATCCAGAAGAACCACGTCAGGTTCCTAAGATTCGCATTTCTGGACCAACTTTTCCAGTTTGTGACCCTACCGTTTGGTCTGGCGACTGCCCCAAGAGCCTTTATGAAAGCTCTGTGGGCGCTGCTCGCGGTAGCGAGAGCCAGAGGTATTGCAGTGGCTCCTTATCTGGACGATATTCTGGTCCAGGCTCCGTCCTGCAGTCTCACGTAGGACCATTAGAGGGCTCCTTTTCTCGTTCCTGGGTACGATAATAGATTCCATATCTATGAAGATATTCTTGACAGATCAGAGACATTCCAAGATTGCATTCAGCTGTCTTGCCCTTCAGACCTCCTCAAGGACATCTGTGGCCAGGTGTATGGAGGTGATTGGTCTGATGGTATCCAGCATATATGTCATTCCATTCACAAGGTTCCATCACAGACCTCTTCAGTTATGCATGTTGAGACAATGGAATGGTGATCACTCAGATCTATCCCAACAGATCTCTCTGGAGAACCGAGTGAGGGAATCCCTCTCCGGGACAGCTGGCCCAGGGAACATCCTTCTTGAGGCCATCCTGCGAGATTGTGACCACAGACGCAAGTATCTGGATGGGGAGCTGTTTGGGGTGCTAGAAGGGCACAAGGCAGGTGGACTCGAGAGGTGTCGACTCTACCAATAAATATTCTGTAACTTAGCGATATTCAATGCTCTGAGGGCTTGGCCCATACTAGGGTTGTCCCGATTCATCAGATTCCAGTCGGACAACATTACCTCGGTGGCTTACATAGACCATCAGGGGGAACGAGAAGCTCCCTAGCCATGAGGGAAGTATCTCAGATTCTGGAATGGGCAGACACTCACAATTGTTCGCTCTAAGCAATCCACATTCCGGGTGTGGACAACTGGGAAGCGGAATTTCTCAGCAGACCATCGGTTCATCCGGGGGAATGGTCTCTCCATCCTGAGGTTTTGTGGAGATCTGCAACAGATGGGGACGCCAGGGAAAGACCTCATGGCGTCCAGACTCAACTTCAAGCTACCCAGATAAGGGTCGCGGTCCAGGCACCCACAGGCAGAGCTGATAGATGCCTTAGGGGTGCCTTGGGAGTTCAACCTAATTTACATTTTTCCTCCATTGTCACTTCTTCCTCGAGTGGTGGCCCACATCAAACAGGAGCAAGCTTCGACCATTCTTATTGCTCCGTTGTGGCCGTGGAGGACATGGTTTGCGGATCTGGTGGGGATGTCATAGTCTCCTCCATGGAGGTTACCCTGTCGCAGAGATCTGCTGATTCAGGATCCCTTTCTACACCAATATTTTGATTCTTTGAGGTTGACTACATGGAGATTGAACACCTAGTCTTGGCCAAGAGAGGTTTTTCTGAGAGAGTAATACATGCGACAAGTGACCGGCTTCCTAGCCTGGATGAGAGTATCAATCATAAGTTGTGGATGACCTACTTATCCTGGTGTGATAAACGTGGATATCCCTGGCACAAGGTTAGGGTATCCAGGATTCTGGCCTTTCTCCAGGATAGACTGGATAAGGGTCTTGTCGCCAGTTCCTTAAAGGGACAGATTTCAGCGTTATCTGTGCTGTTACACAAGAAGCTAGCGGAACTTCCTGATATTCAGTCCTTAGTTCAGGCTCGGTGTAGGATCAGACCTGTCTTTAGAAATTCTGCTCCTCCTTGGAGCAGAAACTTGGTTCTTAAGGTTTTGCAGAGGGCTCCTTTGAGCCTATACATGCGCTTGACATTAAGATTCTTTCCTGGAAGGTTCTATTTCTTCTGGCTATTGCATCGGTTCGCAGAGACTGAGTTAGCGGCCTTGCAATCTGAGCCCCCTTACCTGGTTTTTCACGCTAATAAGGTTGTGCTTCACACTAGGTTGGGATTTCTTCCCAAGGTGGTGTCAGGTTGTAACATCAATCAGGAGAAAGTAGTTCCCTCCTTGTGTCTTAACCCTTCTTCATCTAAGGAAAGGTTACTGCATAACTTGGATGTGGTTCGAGCCTTGACCTTTTATCTTCAGGCCACAAAAGATTTCAGACAGACTTCGTCCTTATTTGTGGTGTATTCAGGGAAGCGTAGGGGGCAGAGGGCCTCTTCCACTTCTCTGGCTTTTTGGTTGAGGAGCATTATCGGTTTTGCCTATGAGACAGAGGGACATAAGTCTCCTCAGAGGATTACGGCTCACTCAACTAGAGCTGTGGCCTCTTCTTGGGGCTTTAAGAACGAGGCCTCTGTGGAGCAGATTTTTAAGTCGGCTACTTGGTCCTCCTTACGTACTTTTACAAATTTTATGTTTTTGCTTCGGCGGCTGTTTTTGGTAAAAAGGTTCTGCAGGCTGTGGTGCCCTCAGTATAGGGTCAGCCTCATTTACCCACAAGTAATGAATGAAGCAGTGGACTCTCCTCCCATTAAGATGGAAAACATAAATTATGCTTACCTGATAATTTCATTTCCATCTATGGCAGGAGAGTCCACTGCTCCCAGCCGTTTCTCCGGTGGGCGGACCTAAATTTAATATTAGTCTTCTGGCACCATTTATACCCTGATATTTCTCCTACTGTTCCTTGTTCCCTTGGCAGAATGACTAGGGGAGGTATTTAAGCCTTTGGCTGTGGTGTATTTGCCTCCTCCTGGTGGCCAAGTTCTTAATTCCCACAAGTAACGAATGAAGCAGTGGACTCTCCTCCCACAGATGGAAATTAAATTTATCAGGTAAGCATAATTTATGTTTCTCTTGTTAAGTGTATCCAGTCCACGGATCATCCATTACTTATGGGATATTCTCCTTCCCAACAGGAAGTTGCAAGAGGATCACCCACAGCAGAGCTGCTATATAGCTCCTCCCCTAACTGCCATATCCAGTCATTCTCTTGCAAGCTTCAACCAAGATGGAGGTTGTAAGAGGAGTGTGGTGTTTTATACTTAGTTTATTTCTTCAATCAAAAGTTTGTTATTTTTAAATGGTACCGGAGTGTGCTGTTTATCTCAGGCAGTATTTAGAAGAAGAATCTGCCTGCATTTTCTATGATCTTAGCAGAAGTAACTAAGATCCATTGCTGTTCTCACATATTCTGAGGAGTGAGGTAACTTCAGAGAGGGAATGGCGTGCAGGTTTTCCTGCAATAATGTATGTGCAGTTAATATTTTTCTAGGGATGGAATTTGCTAGAAAATGCTGCTTATACCGGATTAATGTAAGTAACGCCTTAAATGCAGTGATAGCTACTGGTATCAGGCTTATTAATAGAGATGCATACTCTTATAAAAATGTAATATAAAACGTTTGCTGGCATATTAATCGTTTTTATATATGTTTGGTGACAAAACTTATTGGGGCCTAGTTTTTTTTCCACATGGCTGGTTTGATTTCGGCCTAGAGAGTTTCCTGAAGCTTTCCACTGTTGCAATATGAGTGGGAAGGGCCTATTTTAGTGCTTTTCTGTGCAGATAAAAATACTGACAGAGACATTCAGCTTCCCTCTGCATGATACAGGACATCTCTGAAGGGCTCAAAGGGCTCCAAAGTCGTGTTTGAGGAGGGTAACAATCACAGTAGACTGTGGCAGTTGTTGTGACTGTGTTTAAAAAACGTTTTTGTCATTTATTATTCAGTTTCTGTTATTAAGGGGTTAATCATCCATTTGCAAGTGGGTGCAATGCTCTGCTTACTTGTTACATACACTGTAAAAATTTTGTTAATGTAACTGCCTTTTTTCACTGTTATTTCAAATTTTGTCAAAATTTGTTTCTCTTAAAGGCACAGAAACGTTTTTTTATATTGCTTGTTAACTTGCTTTAAAGTGTTTTCCAAGCTTGCTAGTCTCATTGCTAGTCTGTACAAACATGTCTGAAACAGGATACTTGTTCATTATGTTTAAAAGCCATGGTGGAGCCCCATAGGAGAATGTGTACTAAATGTATTGATTTCACCTTAAACAGTAAAGATCAGTCTTTATCTATAAAAGAATTGTCACCAGAGGGGTCTGTCGAGGGGGAAGTTATGCCGACTAACTCTCCCCACGTGTCGGACCCTTCGCCTCCCGCTCAAGGGACGCACGCTAATATGGCGCCAAGTACATCAGGGACGCCCATAGCGATTACTTTGCAGGACATGGCTGCAATCATGAATAATACCCTGTCAGAGGTAAGCGCGATAGCTCTGGGGTTAGATGAGATACAGAGCGCGTAGATGCTGTAAGAGCCATGTCTGATACTGCGTCACAATATGCAGAACCTGAGGACGGAGAGCTTCAGTCAGTGGGTGACATCTCTGATTCGGGGAGACCTGATTCAGAGATTTCTAATTTTAAATTTAAGCTTGAGAACCTCCGTGTATTGCTTGGGGAGGTATTAGCTGCTCTGAATGACTGTGACACAATTGCAGTGCCAGAGAAATTGTGTAGGCTGGATAAATACTATGCAGTGCCGTTGAGTACTGATGTTTTTCCAATACCTAAAAGGCTTACAGAAATTATTAGTAAGGAGTGGGATAGGCCCGGTGTGCCCTTTTCCCCACCTCCTATATTTAGAAAAATGTTTCCAATAGATGCCACTACACAGGACTTATGGCAGACTGTCCCTAAGGTGGAGGGAGCAGTTTCTACTTTAGCAAAGCGTACCACTATCCCGGTTGAGGACAGTTGTGCTTTTTCAGATCCAATGGATAAAAAAATTTAGAGGGTTACCTTAAGAAAATGTTTATTCAACAAGGTTTTATTTTACAGCCCCTTGCATGCATTGCGCCTGTCACTGCTGCGGCGGCATTCTGGTTTGAGGCCCTGGAAGAGGCCATCCATACAGCTCCATTGACTGAAATTGTTGACAAGATTAGAACTCTTAAGCTAGCTAACTCATTTGTTTCTGATGCCATTGTTCATTTGACTAAACTAACGGCTAAGAATTCCGAATTCGCCATCCAGGCGCGTAGGGCGCTATGGCTCAAATCCTGGTCAGCTGATGTGACTTCAAAGTCTAAATTACTCAACATTCCTTTCAAGGGGCAGACCTTATTCGGGCCTGGTTTGAAAGAAATTATTGCTGACATTACTGGAGGTAAGGGTCATACCCTTCCTCAGGACAGGGCCAAATCAAAGGCCAAACAGTCTAATTTTCGTGCCTTTCGAAATTCCAAGGCAGGTGCAGCATCAACTTCCTCCGCTTCAAGACAAGAGGGAACTTTTGCTCAATCTAAGCAGGCCTGGAAACCTAACCAGTCCTGGAACAAAGGCAAGCAGACCAGAAAGCCTGCTGCTGCCTCTAAGACAGCATGAAGGAACGGCCCCCTATCCGGCGACGGATCTAGTAGGGGGCAGACTTTTTCTCTTCGCCCAGGCGTGGGCAAGAGATGTTCAGGATCCCTGGGCGTTGGAGATCATATCTCAGGGATATCTTCTGGACTTCAAAGCTTCCCCTCCACAAGGGAGATTTCTCCAACATAGGTGTGTCCGGTCCACGGCGTCATCCTTACTTGTGGGATATTCTCTTCCCCAACAGGAAATGGCAAAGAGCCCAGCAAAGCTGGTCACATGATCCCTCCTAGGCTCCGCCTTCCCCAGTCATTCTCTTTGCCGTTGTACAGGCAACATCTCCACGGAGATGGCTTAGAGTTTTTTGGTGTTTAAATGTAGTTTTTATTCTTCAATCAAGAGTTTGTTATTTTAAAATAGTGCTGGTATGTACTATTTACTCTGAAACAGGAAAGAGATGAAGATTTCTGTTTGTAAGAGGAAAATGATTTTAGCAACCGTTACTAAAATCGATGGCTGTTTCCACACAGGACTGTTGAGAGGAATTAACTTCAGTTTGGGGAAACAGTGAGCAGACTTTTGCTGCTTGAGGTATGACACATTTCTAACAAGACTCGGTAATGCTGGAAGCTGTCATTTTCCCTATGGGAACCGGTAAGCCATTTTCTTAGTTTAAGTAAAAGAATAAAGGGCTTCATTAGGGCTTAAAAAACTGGTAGACATTTTTCTGGGCTAAAACGATTACTTTACTAAGTATATTTGGCAGATTATTACTTTTAATAGTTGTTAAATCTTGGGGATTGTTTTAATAAAAACGGCAGGCACTGTATTGGACACCTTTTTCACTGGGGGCCTTTTCTAGTCATAGACAGAGCCTCATTTTCGTGCCTCTAATGCGCAGTTGTTTTTGGAAAGCATGGCATGCAGATGCATGTGTGAGGAGCTAAGAACCACTGAAAAAGCTTATAGAAGGCATCATTTGGTATCGTATTCCCCTCTGGGCTTGGTTGGGTCTCAGCAAAGCAGATACCTGGGACTGTATAGGGGTTAAATGTAAAAACGGCTCCGGTTCCGTTATTTTAAGGGTTAAAGCTTTCAAATTTGGTGTGCAATACTTTTAAGGCTTTAAGTTACTGTGGTGAAATTTTGGTGAAATTTGAACAATTCCTTCATACTTTTTCACATATTCAGTAATAAAGTGTGATCAGTTTGAAATTTAAAGGGACAGTAACGGTTTTATTGTAAACGTTTTTTGTGCTTTGTTGACAAGTTTAAGCCTGTTTAACATGTCTGAACCATCAGATAACGATGTTCTATATGTATGAAAGCCAATGTGTCTCCCCATTTAAATATATGTGATATATTTGTGTCATAATGTCCAAACAAAGTAGGGATAATAATGCCATAGATATGATATTGCCCAAGATGATTCCTCTAATGAGGGGAGTAAGCATGGTACTGCATCATCCCCTTCTGTGTCTACACCAGTTTTGCCCACACAAGAGGCCCCTAGTACATCTAGTGCGCCAATACTTATTACCATACAACAATTAATGGCTGTAATGGATAATTCTATTGCATGCATTTTTTTCCAAAATGCCTACTTATCAGAGAAAGCGTGATTGCTCTGTTTTAAACACTGAAGAGCAAGAGGACGCTGATGATATCTGTTCTGACATACCCTCACACCTATCTGAAGGGGCCAGGAGGGAGGTTTTGTCTGAGGGAGAAATTTCAGATTCAGGGAAAATTTCTCAACAAGCAGAACCTGATATTGTAACTTTTAAATTTAAATTTCAACATCTCCACGCACTACTTAAGGAGGTATTATCTACTCTGGATGATTGTGACAATTTGGTCATTCCAGAGAAATTAGGTAAGATGGACAAGTTCCTAGAGGTTCCGGTGCCCCCTGATGATTTTCCTATACCCAAGCGGGTGGCGGACATAGTAAATAAGGAGTGGGAAAGGCCCGGCATACCTTTTTGTCCTCCCCCTATATTTAAGAAATTAGTTCCTATAGTCGACCCCAGAAAGGACTTATAGCATACAGTCCCCAAGGTCGAGGGGGCGGTTTCTACTCTAAACAAACGCACTTCTATTCCTATAGAAGTTAGTTGTGCTTTCAAGATCCTATGGATTAAAGGTTAGAGGGTTTGCTTAAAAAGATGTTTGTTCAGCAAGGTTACCTTCTACAACCAATTTCATGCATTGTTCCTGTCACTACAGCTGCGTGTTTCTGGTTCGAAGAACTAGAAAAGTCGCTCAATAAAGAATCTTCGTACGAGGAGGTTTTGGACAGAGTTCAAGCTCTTAAATTGGCTAACTCTTTTTTATTTTAGATGCCGCTTTGCAATTAGCTAGATTAGCGGCGAATAATTCAGGGTTTGCTATCGTGGCGCGCAGAGCGCTTTTGCTTAACATCCCTTTCAAGGGTAAAACACTGTTTGGCCCTGACTTGAAAGAGATTATTTCAGACATCACTGGGGGAAAGGGCCACGCCCTTCCTCTGGATAGGTCTTTTAAGGCTAAAAAGAAGCCAAATTTTCGTCCCTTTCGCAGAAACGGACCAGCCTCAAATTCTACACCCTCTAAGCAAGAGGGTAATACTTCTCAATCCAAGCCAGCCTGGAGGCCGATGCAAGGCTGGAACAAGGGTAAGCAGGCCAAGTCACCTGCCACTGCTACCAAAACAGCATGAAGTGTTGGCCCCCGATCTGGGAAGGATCTGGTGGGGGGCAGACTTTCTCTCTTTGCTCAGGCTGGGGCAAGAGATGTTCAGGATCCTTGGGCGCTAGAAATAGTTTCTCAAGGTTATCTCCTGGAATTCAGGGAACTACCCCCAAGGGGAAGGTTCCACGGGTCTCAATTATCTTCGAACAGGCATTCTTACACTGTGTAGAAGACCTGTTAAGCATGGGAGTGATTCATCCTGTTCCATTAGGAGAACAAGGGATGGGTTTTTACTCCAACCTGTTCATAATTCCCAAAAAAGAGGGAACATTCAGACCTATTTTAGATCTCAAGATTCTAAACAAGTTTCTAAGGGTTTCGTCATTCAAAATGGAAACCATTCGAACGATCCTTCCTACCATCCAGGAAGGTCAATTCATGACCACGGTGGACTTAAAGGCTGCGTACCTACGTATTCCTATCCACAAGGCACATTTTCGGTTCCTAAGGTTCGCCTTTCTGGACAAGCATTACCTGTGGCACTTCCATTCGGATTAGCCACTGCTCCAAGGATTTTCACAAGGGTACTAGGGTCCCTTCTAGCGGTGCTAAGACCAAGGGGCATTGCAGTAGTACCTTACTTGGACGACATCCTGATTCAAGTGTCGTCTCTGTCAAAAGCAAGGGCTCATACGGACATTGTCCTAGCCTTTCTCAGATCTCACAGGTGGAAAGTGAACATAGAAAAAAGTTCTCTGTCCCCGTCAACAAGAGTTCCCTTCTTGGGAACAATAATAGTTTCCTTAGAAATGAAGGTTTTTCTGACAGAGGCCAGAAAATCAAAACTTCTAAGCTCTTGTCAGGTACTTCATTCTGTTCTTCTTCCTTCCATAGCGCAGTCCATGGAAGTAATAGGGTTGATGGTTGCGGCAATGGACATAGTTCCTTTTGCACGAATTCATCTAAGACCATTGCACCTGGGCATGCTCAGACAGTGGAATGGGGATTATACAGACTTGTCTCCGACGATACAAGTAGATCAAATAACCAGAGATTCACTCCGTTGGTGGCTGACCCTGGACAACCTGTCACAGGGAATGAGCTTCCGCAGACCAGAATAGGTCATTGTCACGACCGACGCCAGTCTGGTGGGCTGGGGCGCGGTCTGGGAACCCCTGAAAACTCAGGGTCTATGGTTTCGGGAAGACTCTCTTCTCCCGATAAACATAATGGAACTGAGAGCGATATTCATTGCTCTCAAGGCTTGGCCTCGACTAGCAAAGGCCAAATTCATAAGGTTTCAATCAGTCATCATGACGACTGTTACATATATCAACCATCAGGGGGTAACAAGGAGTTCCCTGGCGATGGAGGAGCATCCGGGGGAGTGGGAACTCCATCTGGAAATCTTTGCCCAAATAACTCAATTATGGGGCATTCCAGACTTGGTTCTGATGGCCTCTCGTCAGAACTTCATGGTCCCTTGTTACGGGTCCAAATCCAGGGATCCCAAGGCGACTCTATTGGATACAATAGTAGCACCTTGGATCTTCAACCTAGCTTATGTATTCCCACCGTTTCCTCTCATTCCCAGGCTGGTAGCCAGGATCAATCTGGAGAGGGCTTCGGTGACCTTGATAGTTCCTGTGTGGCCACGCAGGACTTGGTATGCAGACCTGGTGAATGTGTCATCGGCTCCACCATGGAAGCTACCTTTGAGACAGGACCTTCTTATTCAGGGTCCATTCGAACATCCGAATCTGGTTTTCCTCCAACTGACTGCTTGGAGTTTGAACGCTTGATTTTATCAAAGCGTGGGTTTTCAGATTCTGTAATAGATACTCTTATTCAGGCTAGAAAGCCTGTAACTAGAAAAATTTACCATAATATATGGAAAAAATATATCTGTTGGGGTGAATCTAAAGGATTCCCATGGAACAAGATAAAAATTCCTAAGATTCTTTCCTTTCTACAAGAAGGTTTGGAGAAAGGATTTTCTGCGAGTTGTCTGAAGGGACAGATCTCTGCTTTATCTGTTTTACTTCACAAAAGGCTGGCAGCTGTGCCAGACGTTTAAGCGTTTGTTCAGGCTCTGGTTAGAATCAAGCCTGTTTACAGACCTTTGACTCTTCCCTGGAGTCTTAATCTAGTTCTTTCAGTTCTTCAAGGGGTTCCGTTTGAACCCTTACATTCCATAGATATTAAGTTATTATCTTGGAAAGTTTTGTTTTAGGTTGCAATTTCTTCCGCTAGAAGAGTTTGAGTTATCTGCTCTGCAGTGTTCTCCGCCCTATCTGGTCCATGCAGATAAGGTGGTTTTTACGTACTGAGCCTGGTTTTCTTCCGAAGGTTGTTTCCAACAAAAATATTAACCAGGAGATAGTTGTACCTTCTTTGTGCCCGAATCCAGTTTCATAGAAGGAACGTTTGTTACACAATTTGGACGTTGTCCGTGCTCTAAAATTCTATTTAGATGCTACAAAGGATTTCAGACAAACATCTTCCTTGTTTGTTGTTTATTCTGGTAAAAGGAGAGGTCAAAAAGCAACTTCTACCTCTCTATCTTTTTGGCTTAAAAGCATCATCAGATTGGCTTATGAGACTGCCGGACGGCAGCCTCCTGAAAGAATCACAGCTCATTCCACTAGGGCCGTGGCTTCCACATGGGCCTTTAAGAACGAGGCTTCTGTTGATCAGATATGTAAGGCAGCGACTTGGTCTTCACTGCACACTTTTACCAAATTTTGCAAATTTGATACTTTTGCTTCTTCTGAGGCTATTTTTGGGAGAAAGGTTTTGCAAACCGTGGTGCCTTCCATCTAGGTGACCTGATTTTCTCCCTCCCATCATCCGTGTCCTAAAGCTTTGGTATTGGTTCCCACAAGTAAGGATGACGCCGTGGACCGGACACACCTATGTTGGAGAAAACAGAATTTATGTTTACCTGATAAATTACTTTCTCCAACGGTGTGTCCGGTCCACGGCCCGCCCTGGTTTTTTAATCAGGTCTGATGATTTATTTTCTTTAACTACAGTCACCACGGTATCATATGATTTCTCCTATGCAAATATTCCTCCTTTACGTCGGTCGAATGACTGGGGAAGGCGGAGCCTAGGAGGGATCATGTGACCAGCTTTGCTGGGCTCTTTGCCATTTCCTGTTGGGGAAGAGAATATCCCACAAGTAAGGATGACGCCGTGGACCGGACACACCGTTGGAGAAAGTAATTTATCAGGTAAACATAAATTCTGTTTTCATCTTTCAAGGTTATCTGCAAATCAGATAAAGAAAGAGGCATTCCTACGCTGTGTCCAAGACCTCCTAGTAATGGGAGTGATCCATCCAGCTCCGCGGACGGAACAAGGACAGGGTTTTTATTCAAATCTGTTTGTGGTTCCCAAAAAAGAGGGAACCTTCAGACCAATTTTGGATCTAAAGATCTTAAACAAATTCCTCAGAGTTCCATTTTTCAAAATGGAAACTATTCAGACCATCCTACCCATGATCCAAGAGGGTCAGTACATGACCACAGTGGACTTAAAGGATGCCTACCTTCACATACCGATTCACAAAGATCATCATCGGTTCCTAAGGTTTGCCTTTCTAGACAGGCATTACCAATTTGTAGCTCTTCCCTTCCGGTTGGCTACAGCCCCGAGAATTTTTACAAAGGTTCTGGGCTCACTTCTGGCGGTTCTAAGACAGCGAGGCATAGCGATGGCTCCGTATCTAGACGACATCCTGATACAGGCGTCAAGCTTTCAAATTGCCAAGTCTCATACAGAGATAGTTCTGGCATTTCTGAGATCGCACGGGTGGAAAGTGAACGAGGAAAAGAGTTCTCTATCCCCACTCACAAGAGTCTCCTTCTTAGGGACTCTTATAGATTCTGTAGAGATGAAAATTTACCTGACGGAGTCCAGGTTATCAAAGCTTCTAAATGCTTGCCGTATTCTTCATTCCATTCCGCGCCCTTCGGTGGCTCAGTGTATGGAGGTGATCGGCTTAATGGTAGCGGCAATGGACATAGTGCCATTTGCGCGCCTACATCTCAGACCGCTGCAATTATGCATGCTAAGTCAGTGGAATGGGGATTACACAGATTTGTCCCCTCTGCTAAATCTGGATCAAGAGACCAGAGATTCTCTTCTCTGGTGGTTGTCTCGGGTCCACCTGTCCGAGGGTATGGCCTTTCGCAGGCCAGATTGGACGATTGTAACAACAGATGCCAGCCTTCTAGGTTGGGGCGCAGTCTGGAACTCCCTGAAGGCTCAGGGATTATGGACTCAGGAGGAGAAACTCCTCCCAATAAATATTCTGGAGTTGAGAGCAATACTCAATGCTCTTCTAGCTTGGCCTCAGTTAGCAACACTGAGGTTCATCAGATTTCAGTCGGACAACATCACGACTGTGGCTTACATCAACCATCAAGGGGGAACCAGGAGTTCCCTAGCAATGTTAGAAGTCTCAAAAATAATTCGCTGGGCAGAGACTCACTCTTGCCACCTGTCAGCAATCCATATCCCAGGCGTGGAGAACTGGGAGGCGGATTTTCTAAGTCGTCAGACTTTTCACCCGGGGGAGTGGGAACTCCATCCGGAGGTGTTTGCTCAGTTGATTCATCGTTGGGGCAAACCAGAGTTGGATCTCATGGCGTCTCGCCAGAACGCCAAGCTTCCTTGTTACGGATCCAGGTCCAGGGACCCAGAAGCGACGCTGATAGATGCTCTAGCAGCGCCTTGGTTCTTCAACCTGGCTTATGTGTTTCCACCGTTTCCTCTGCTCCCTCGACTGATTGCCAAAATCAAACAGGAGAGAGCATCGGTGATTCTAATAGCGCCTGCGTGGCCACGCAGGACCTGGTATGCAGACCTAGTGGACACGTCATCCTTTCCACCATGGACTCTGCCTCTACGACAGGACCTTCCAATACAAGGTCCTTTCAATCATCCAAATCTAATTTCTCTGAGACTGACTGCATGGAGATTGAACGCTTGATTCTATCAAAGCGTGGCTTCTCCGAATCAGTCATTGATACCTTAATACAGGCACGAAAGCCTGTTACCAGGAAAATCTATCACAAGATATGGCGTACATATCTTTACTGGTGTGAATCCAAGAATTACTCATGGAGTAAGGTTAGGATTCCTAGGATATTGTCCTTTCTCCAAGAGGGTTTGGACAAAGGATTATCAGCTAGTTCCTTAAAGGGACAGATTTCTGCTCTGTCTATTCTTTTGCACAAGCGTCTGGCAGAAGTTCCAGACGTCCAGGCATTTTGTCAGGCTTTGGTTAGAATTAAGCCTGTGTTTAAACCTGTTGCTCCCCCATGGAGCTTAAACTTGGTTCTTAAAGTTCTTCAAGGAGTTCCGTTTGAACCCCTTCATTCCATTGATATTAAGCTTTTATCTTGGAAAGTTCTGTTTTTGATGGCTATTTCCTCGGCTCTGAAAGTCTCTATCTGCCTTACAATGTGATTCTCCTTATCTGATTTTTCATGCAGATAAGGTAGTTCTGCGTACCAAACCTGGGTTTTTCCCTAAGGTGGTTTCTAACAAGAATATCAATCAAGAGATTGTTGTTCCATCATTGTGTCCTAATCCTTCTTCTAAGAAGGAACGTCTTTTACATAATCTGGACATAGTCCGTGCCTTGAAGTTTTACTTACAAGCTACTAAAGATTTTCGGCAAACATCTTCCCTGTTTGTCGTTTATTCTGGACAGAGGAGAGGTCAAAAAGCTTCAGCAACCTCTCTTTCCTTTTGGCTTCGGAGTATTATACGCCTAGCCTATGAGACTGCTGGACAGCAGCCCCCTGAAAGAATTACAGCTCATTCTACTAGAGCTGTGGCTTCCACCTGGGCCTTTAAAAATGAGGCCTCTGTTGAACAGATTTGCAAGGCCGCGACTTGGTCTTCGCTTCACACTTTTTCAAAATTTTACAAATTTGATACTTTTGCTTCTTCGGAGGCTGTTTTTGGGAGAATGGTTCTTCAGGCAGTGGTTCCTTCCGCTTAATCCCTGCCTTGTCCCTCCCATCATCCGTGTACTTTAGCTTTGGTATCCCATAAGTAATGGATGATCCGTGGACTGGATACACTTAAGAGAAAACATAATTTATGCTTACCTGATAAATGTATTTCTCTTGTAGTGTATCCAGTCCACGGCCCGCCCTGTCCTTTTAAGGCAGGTCTAAATTTTAATTAAACTACAGTCACCACTGCACCCTATGGTTTCTCCTTTCTCTGTTTGTTTTCGGTCGAATGACTGGATATGGCAGTTAGGGGAGGAGCTATATAGCAGCTCTGCTGTGGGTGATCCTCTTGCAACTTCCTGTTGGGAAGGAGAATATCCCATAAGTAATGGATGATCCGTGGACTGGATACACTACAAGAGAAATAAATGTATCAGGTAAGCATAAATTATGTTTTTTTTTTACTTAATTAGCCCTTTTAGGATATGCACAGATAACAACATGTTGTATGGCACTTTAGAGAGACATGAAACCCACAATTTTTCTTTCAGAATTCAAATAAAGCATATACTTGTAAACTTTACAGTTTACTTCTAATTTCAAATTCACTTTGTTCTCATAGTATTTCTTGAAGGAGCAGCAATGCACTACTCTAAACTAGCTGAATACATTGGGTGAGGCAATCACAAGATGCATTTATGTACAGCAACTAATCAGCAGCTAGCTCCCAGTAGTGCATTGCTGCAACTGAGCCTACATGGGTATTTCAACAAATGATACCAAGAGAATTAAGCAAAGTAAAAATTCAGATACCATGTGCAATTTTAAACTTTCCAATTTACTTTTATTTAAAGAAAAAAATAATTTATGTAAGATCTTACCTGATAAATTAATTTCTTTCATATTGGCAAGAGTCCATGAGCTAGTGACGTATGGGATATACAATCCTACCAGGAGGAGCAAAGTTTCCCAAACCTCAAAATGCCTATAAATACACTCCTCACCACACCCACAATTCAGTTTAAAGAATAGCCAAGTAGTGGGGTGATAAAGAAAGGAGTAAAAAGCATCAAAAAAGGAATTTGGAAATAATTGTGCTTTATACCAAAAATCATAACCACCATAAAAAGGGTGGGTCTCATGGACTCTTGCCAATATGAAAGAAATGAATTTATCGGGTAAGTTCTTACATAAATTATGTTTTCTTTCATGTGATTGGCAAGAGTCCATGATCTAGTGACGATTGGGATAGTAATACCCAAGATGTGGAACTCCACAGAAGAGTCACTACAGAGGGAGGGATAAAAAATGATAACAGCCATTTTCTGCTGAAAAAATGAATCCACAACCCAAAATATAAATTTATTCTCATAAATGAAAAGAAAAACCAAACATAAGCAGAGGAATCAAACTGAAACAGCTGCCTGAAGAACTTTTCTACCAAAAACTGCTTCCGAGGAAGCAAATACATCAAAACGGTAGAATTTAGTAAATGTATGCGAAGAAGACCAAGTTGTTGCTTTGCAAATCTGATCAACTGAAGCTTCATTCTTAAAATCCCATGAAGTGGAGACTGATCTAGTAGAATGAGCTGTGATTGTCTGAAGCGGGGCATGACCCGACTCCAAATAAGCCTGATGAATCAAAAGCTTTAACCAAGATGCCAAGGAAATGGCAGAAGCCTTCTGACCTTTCCTAGAACCAGAAAAGACAACATATAGACTAGAAGTCTTCCTGAAATCTTTAATAGCTTCAACATAATATTTCAAAGCTCTTACAACATCCAAAGAATGTAAGGATCTCTCCAAATAATTCTTAGGATTAGGACACAAAGAAGGAACAACAATTTCTCTATTAATGTGGTTAGAATTCACAACTTTAGGTAGAAATGTAAATGAAGTCTGCAAAACTGCCTTATCCTGATGGAAAATCAGAAAAGGAGATTCACAAGAAAGAGCAGCTAATTCGGAAACTCTTCTAGCAGAAGAGATTGCCAAAAGGAAAAACACTTTCCAAAAAAGTAGTTTAATGTCCAAAGAATGCATAGGCTCAAAAGGAGGAGCCTGTAAAGCCTTCATTTATTTAATGACAGTCTTGATACGGACCAAAGCCTCTACAAAACAGTGAATATCAGGAAGCTTTGCTCTTTCAGTTTTATTTCACAGAAAGATTGCTGAGATTTGTCCCTTCAAGGAACTTGCAGACAAACCTTTATCTAAACCATCCTGAAAAAACTGTAAAAATTCTAGGAAGTCTAAAAGAATGCCAGGAGAATTTATGAGAACATCATAAAATAAGACTTCCAAACTCGATAACAAATCTTCCTAGAAACAGATTTACGAGCCTGTAACATAGTATTAATCACCAAGTCAGAGAAACCTCTATGACTAAGCACTAGGCGTTCAATTTCCATACCTTCAAATTTAATGATTTGATATCCTGATGGAAAAAATGGACCTTGATACAGAAGGTCTGGTCTTAAAGGAAGTGGCCAAGGTTGGCAACTGGACATCCGAACAAGATCCGCATACCAAAACCTGTGAAGCCATGCTGGAGCTACCAGCAACATAAACTATTGTTCCATGATGATCTTGGAAATCACTCTTGGAAGAAGAACTAGAGGCAGGAAGATATAAGCAGGTTGGTAACACCAAGGAACTGCTAACGCATCCACTGCCTCCGCCTGAGGATCCCTGGATCTGGACAGGTACCTGGGAAGTTTCTTGTTTAGATGGGAAGCCATCAGATCTATTTCTGGAAAACCCCACATCTGAACAATCTGAAAAAAAAACATCTGGTTGAAGCGACCACTCCCCTGGATGTAAAGTCTAACGGCTGAGATAATCCGCTTCCCAATTGTCTAGACCTGGGATATGAACCGCAGAACCTAAAAAGGTGACCCTTGTCTGAGGAATCAAGGAACTTTTTGGTAAATTGATCCTCCAACCATGTCTTTGAAGAAACAACACTAGTTGATTTGTGTCAGATTCTGCAGAATGTAAAGACTGAGCTAATACTAAGATATCGTCCAAATAAGGAAACACCGCAATACCCTGTTCTCTGATTACAGAGAGTAGGGCACCGAGAACCTTTGAAAAGGCCAAATGGAAGAGCGACAAATTGGTAATGCTTGTCTAGAAAAGAGAATCTCAGAAACTGATCGTGGTCTGGATGAATATGAAGATATGCATCCTGTAAGTCTATTGTGGACATATGACCTTGCTGAACAAAAGGCAGAATAGTCCTTATAGTCACCATTTTGAAAGTTGGTACTCTTACAAAACGATTCAAAATGTTCAGATCCAGAACTGGCCTGAATTAATTTTCTTTCTTTGGGACAATGAATAGATTTGAATAAAACCCCAGACCCTGTTCCTGAAACGGAACTGGTATGATTACCCCTGAAAGCTCCAGGTCTGAAACACACTTCAGAAAAGCCTGAGCCTTTACTGGATTTGCTGGGATGGGTCGGAGAAAATCTCACAGGTCTTACTCTGAATCCTATTCGGTACCCTTAAGAGACAATACTCTGAATCCATTGATTTTGGACAGAATCTGCCCAAATACTTTGGAAAAATCTTAATCTGCCCCCTACCAGCTGAGCTGGAATGAGGGCCGCACCTTCATGCAGACTAGGGGGCTGGCTTTGGTTTCTTAAACGGCTTGGGTTTATTCCAACTTGAAGGTTTCCAATTGGAACCAGATTCTTTGGGGGAAGGATTGGGTTTCTGTTCCTTATTTTGTCTAAAGTAACGGAAATGGTTAGAAGCTTTAGATTTACCCTTAGGTATTTTATCCTAAGGCAAAAAAACTCCCTTCCCCCCAGTGACAGTTGAAATAATTGAATCCAACTGAGAACCAAATAAATTATTACCTTGGAAAAAAAAGATAGTAATGTAGATTTAGATACCATGTCAGCATTCCAATATTTGAGCCACAAATCTCTTCTAGCTAAAAACATTGATTTAACATCAATTTTGATATAAAAAATGGCATTACAGATAAAATGATTAACATGTTGAAGCAAGCGAACAAATCAGGATCTTTTTCCTGTTGTGCTAAACTTTACAATAAAAAAAAAAATTGTGAATTTTTTTCTGCAGTGTCTTTAAGAAGCTGGTGTTGCTGTGCTTGTTGCCCTTACTCAGTGTGCATGAGGATAGGTTCATGTACAGCCTGTGTATACACCATATACACATACACCCACCACATACACACAAACAACATATACACATACACCATACACACATACATACACACAACACACACACACCATATACACACACAACATACACAACATATACACACACACCATACACACACCATAAACAAACACTTATTAAAGAATAAAAAAAGAAATCTGTCTTAAGTATTTTGGTTGGCTCCTACACTCCTAGAATACATTTGTTAAGCCCTGACTTACCTTTTCTGCAATGTGATGTTCCCTGTTCCGCACTGGAGATCAGGAAGTGAGAGGAAATTTAAAAGAGAGGAACGTAGCAAATATTTCCATTGAGATACAACGAAACATTGACACCTGCAGGCAGAAATTAAATGTGCAGAGACCTTTCAGTTTCTGTGATAAGAACGCAGATCGCACAGTGTTCTGCCTTGGAGTTCCTATCTAAAGGATCCTTAAAGGAAGTACTATCTTCCATAGGAATAGTAGTACATTTGGCAAGAGTAGAAATAGCCCCATGAACTCTGGGGATATTTTCCCAAAACTCCAAACTGCTGGCAAAGGATACAATTTTTAAACCTTGAAGAAGAAATAAAAGAAGTACCCAGCCTATTCCATTCCTTAGAAATCATATCCGAAATAGTATCAGGAACTGGAAAAACCTCTGGAGTAACCACAGGAGGTTTATAAACAGAATTTAAAACGTTTACTAGTTTTAATATCAAGAGGACTAGTTTCCTCAATATCCAACGTAATCAACACCTCTTAACAAGGAACAAATATACTCCATTTGAAATAAATAAGTAGATTTGTCAGTGTCAATATCTGAGGTAGGATCTTCTGAATCAGATAGATCCTCATCAGAGGAGGATAATTCAGTATGTTGTCTGTCATTTTAAAACTTCTCATAAAGTTGATGAAATTTCAAAGCATGTAAAAGCTTATCATGACAACTATTACATACCACAGCTGGAGATATAATCTCCACAAATGTATAACAGATACACTTAGCTTTGGTAGAACTGTTATCAGGCAGCAGGGTTCCAACAGTGGTTTCTGAGACAGGATCAGATTGAGACATCTTGCAAATGTAAGAGAAAAAAACAACATATAAAGCAAAGTGATCAATTTCCTTATATGGCCGTTTCAGGAATGGGGAAAAAATACAAACAGCATATCCCTCTGACATAGAAAAAGGCAAAAGGCACATAGGAATGGGGTTTTAAATAATGAAATTATTTGGTGCCAAGTATGACGCACAACGCAAAATGACATTTTTTGGCGCTAACAACATCCGGAAATGACAGACAGCTTCCAGTACCCAAGATGGCGGCAACAAGGTAGAGGGGCAGGGTTAGAGAGCTGTTTGAGGGGGGAGGGATCAGGGAGGTTGGGGCTAAGGGATCCAACACTGCAGAATAACTATATAAAAAAATGCATTTTAGTACTGGCAGAGTGGGAGGCTGATCTCTACACCAAAATTAACTCTACAAGCTATATAATTAACCCCTTCAATGCTGGGCATAAAACAAGTGTGGTGCGCAGGGGCATTTAGCAGCCTTTTAATTACCAAAAAGCAATGCCAAAGCCATATATGTCTATCTATTGAGTTCTTGTAAAGCACGGCTATTCACCTGTAAGGGTCTCAAGGCTCTAAGGGTTGCAGTTCAGTCGAAGAGCCAGGTCTTGAGGTCCTTTCTGAACTTTATTAGGGCAGTAGTTTGTCTGCTATTTCTGAACAAAGGGGATCCCAGAGAAGCATTTACAACAATTTGTGCCATAATTGCACAAGCTGTTTGTAAATAATTTCAGTGAGAAACCTAAAGTTTGTGAAAAAGTGAACAATTTTTTTTCTTCATTTGATCGCATTAGGCAGTGAAATGGTGGCATGAAATATACCAAAATGGGCCTAAATCAATAATTTGGGTTGTCTACTACTCTAAAACTAACATTAACCCTACAAGCTCCCCAATTAACCCCTTCACTGCTTGGTATAATACACGTGTGGTGCGCAGCGGCATTTAGCGGCTTTCTAATTAACAAAAAGCAACGCCAAATTATTTCTGAACAAAGGGGATACCAGAAAAGCATTCACAACCATTTGTGCTATAATTGCACAAGCTGTTTGTAAATAATTTCAGTAAGAAACCTAAAGTTTTTTTTATTTGATTGCATTTGGCGGTGAAATGGTGGCATGAAATATAACAAAAAGGGCCTAGATCAATACTTTGGGTTGTCTACTAATAAAAAATATAATATATACACATGTGAAGGGTTATTCAGGGATTCCTGAGAGATAGTGTTACAATGTAACTATCGCTAATTTTTTTTGGGGGGAAATGGTTTGGAAATAACAAAGTGCTACTTGTACTTATTGCCCTATAACTTGCAAAGAACATGTAAACATTGGGCTCTATTTATCAATCATTTGGGGAATTCTCCTTTCTGTTCTCCTATCAGTTCTCCACAGCTCTCCTTTATCATAAAAAAAAGTTGTTTTTTTTCTCCATGGGAGAGCTGAGGAGAACTAATGATAAATTTCTCCAGTCGGATTAAAATCTTCTTATTTATCACTAAAAATAAGCAACTATTCTCCATGTCAATCATATATAAACCAATAGAAATCTTTATACAGCCTTCCTAGGAGCTTTGTTAACACCCCGCTTCAGCAAACTTTCATGTAAGAAAATAGATATACATTTTCATTGTTTTAGTGCTTCAATTTTAGAACTTTTTTATATCTTATTTTTATGCCCCAATAGATATTTTTGTGCTCTGTTATATATTATTTTGGCGCTCAATTATATATATTTTTTTCACTCCATCATAAATAACCATTATTTATTGTGCTTTGTTATAATTTTTGCACCTTGTAGAGCCTTTTTTTGTGTGTAACTGCTTCTACAACTGTTAAATAAAAGATTTCTAATGCTGTTCTCCATTTTAGCTATGGAGAACTTTAAGGCAGGAACTTGCAGGAGAACTTTCAGTCCTCCACAGGAGAATATAAAATGATAAATTTGTAACTAGGCGAACTATATGAAATACGACTAAAAAGATCTAATTTAACCCTTTTTTTGAGAACATGTTCTCCAAGGAGAGTTAGAACAGAGTAGGAGAATTTTACAGTCGAACTTGCCCAATTTTAGGAGTATTTTTGAATGATAAATAGAATTATTTCTCATGAGAACTTTTAGGAGAAAATTTAGGAGAATTGGGATGATAAATAGAGCCCATTGGGTATTTCTAAACTCAGGACAAAATTTAGAAACTATTTAGCATGGGTGTTTTTTGGTGGTTGTAGATGTGTAACAGATTTTGGGGGTCAGTTAGAAAAAGTGTTTTTTTTCATCATTTTGTATTAATTTTTTTTTAATAGTAACATATTATATGATGAAAATAATGGTATCTTTAGAAAGTCCATTTAATGGTGAGAAAAACGATATATGTGTGGGTCCTCATATTTTATATTTTTTTTTATAGTAAATTATAAGATGGTGAAAATGATATCTTGAGAAAGTCCATTTAATGGCGAGAAAAACGGTATATGTGAGGGTACAGTAAATGAGTAAGAGGAAAATTACAGACAAACACCGCAAAAATGTAAAAATAGCCTTGGTCCCAAACGGACAGAAAATGGAAAAGTGCTGTGGTCATTAAAGGGTTAAACAACTTTATAATTTACTTCTATTATCAATGTTTCTTTGCTCTCTTGGTACCTTTTGTTGAGAAGCAGGGACATAAGCTTAGCAGGAGCATAGTTCTGCCATATAGTGACCCAGATACCCATTTATCTCTTCAGCAAAGAATAGCATGGAACCTAAGCAAATTTAATAATAGAAGTAAATTGGAAACTTATTTTAAAATGGTTTGCTCTGAATCAAAATAATTTTTTTTTAGGTTTCATATCCCTTCAAATAAAGTTTAAGATGGCTTTAACGGCTTGATTGTCAGAAGTGGCAGCAACAATATTCCTTGCTAGCTGCCAGGTAGTTAGATCATGGTAAATAAAGGGAAGGTGGGGAAATCTCAAAACTTCCTTATTGACCACGCTCAGGCTTTAATTGTATGGAGAGGTCCAACAAACATGCATAGTCTGAAAGTACGATTTTTGCCAATATTAAAGGAAAATAAAACCCACGTTTTTTTCTTTCATGATTCAGATAGAGCATGTAATTTTAAACAAACTTCCTATTTACTTTTATCACCAATTTTGCTTTGTTTTCTTGGTATTCTTAGTTGAAAGCTTAACCTAGGAGGTTCATATGCCAATTTCTTAGACCTTGAAGGCCGCCTCTTAAGAATGCATTTTAACAGGTTTTTCACCACTAGAGGGTGTTAGTTCATGAATTTCATATAGATAACACTTTGCTCGTGCACGCGAAGTTACCTGGGAGCTATCACTGATTGGCTAAACTGCAAGTCTGTCAAAAGAACTGAAAAAAGGGGCAGTTTGCAAGGGCTCAGATACAAGATAATCACAGAGGTAAAAAATATATAAATATAACTGTTGGTTATGCAAAACTAGGGAATGGGTAAACAAGGGATTATCTATCTTTTAAAACAATAAAAATTCTGGTGTAGACTGTCCCTTTAAGCAACTTTCTAATTTACTTCTATTATCTAATTTGCTCCAATCTCTTGATATTCTTTGCTGAAAAGAATATCTAGATAGGCTCAGTAGCTGATGATTGGGTGCTGCACATAGATGCCTCGTGTGATTGGCTCACACATGTGCATTGCTATTTCTTCAGCAAAGTATATCTAAAGAATGAAGAAAATTAGATAATAGAAGTAAATTGGAACGTTGTTTAAAATTGTATTCTCTACCTGAATCATGAAAGAAAAATTGTGGGTTTAGTGTCCCTTTAAAGCTTAGTGCAAGGCAGAACTTGACAAATCTCACAAAAAAAAGGCTGCAAACTCTTAAATTGGAAAACATTTTAACTACTACAGTATGTAGACCCATTTGAATGAATCCTTAAAATGATTGAGTAAAATGCAGCCCTATAGATGTTTATAATATAATAAAAGATATGACAAACAGCATGAAATGGATTAGCAGATCTGCACCGCTAAGTAAACCATCACGGTATAATGCATCTGACCACCATAGCAGTTGTTCACACTGACTTTTTGCTGTTGTAACTTTTGTACTAAGTGTCCTAAAATTTAGCATATTTACTCCTCTAACCGCCTGGAAAAAAAGTGGCTTTGAAGTAACTGCCGGGAGAGGAATGTTAAAGAGGAAAAATAATCCCCCATTCCTTTTCAAGGGACCCCCCTCACAGAGGAAGGATTCTGCATGCATGATTGAGCTGGCAGGGAGGGGCAGGACAGCTTGCCTGCTTTCAAGTTTCCTGAACAATGCTTCAATCCTACTAGCATTTCACATCCTTCTCACTGCTCCCCCAACAAACCAATGCATCACACCCTTGTGAGATGGGCAAGTTACTGCAGACTCTGTGCAGCAAACATGCACTTAAAACATGTTAAATGTAGGTTGTTTTAATTACCATGCTGCACATTACATTTATCAGTTTGACAAATAACTGAAGTCCCAGCTCTCTAGAATTGTAGGTCTATCTGCACACAACTCCTGTAAGAGGGAGTAGCCGACTCCTCAAAAGGACAGTGAAGTCTTTTTCCTCTGATGCATATAAGAGGGCATTTTAACATGGAGTCATTGTATGGGGGAGGACTTTGCTTATATGCTTGTGAGGACTAAAAGCAGTGGGGGTTATGTGCATCAACCAGTGAGCAATCTGTTCTTAGACGGACACTGAACCCCAATTTTTTTCTTTCATGATTCAGATACAGTATGCCATTTTAAGCAACTTTCTAATTTTCTATTAATTTTCTTTGTTCTCTTGCTATTTTTATTTGAAAAAGGCATCTAAGCTAAGGAGCCAGCCAATTTTTGGTTCAGTACCCTGAATAGCATTTGTTTATTGGTGAATTAATTTATCCAATCAGCAAGAACAACCCAGGTTGTTCACCAAAAATGGGCCGGCATCTAAACTTACATTCTTGCTTTTCAAATAAAGAGAATTAAGAAAATTTGAAAGTTGCTGCTCTATCTGAATCACAAAAGAAAAAAATTGGGTTCAGTGTCCCTTTAAAGAATCACTAAGCTTAAATAAAATCAGAGCATTATAAGCAATGCACCTAGCAGTGGGTATGTGTTCGCAGTTAAAGAGCAATATAATTATACATTTCAGATCATGGGGCTTTCCATATACCCAATGACTGCCTTAGCACAGCTTTTTTATTGTTCTTTAGTCGTGTGTCAGAATAGCCATTTCCAAGGCAAACAACCCAACCCAAATGCAGAGAAGAGGGGTTGTTCCCAGTGCACTCTATAGCAAGAGCATTAGGCCTTTTTAGATTTGCTATAGTGTGTATTGTGTCACTTTGAGGAAGGGGGTTATCTATGGACCTTGTGGCAGCTGGCAGGATGGTAGAACCCCACACACGTTAATATTTGTACGCTTTGCTTTGTTAAAGGGACAGTCTACCATAGAATTGTTATTGTTTTGATAGATGATCCCTTTATTACCCATTCCCCAGTTTTGCATAACCAACACAGTTATATTAATATACTTTTTACCTCTGTAATTACCTTGTATCTAGGAACCTTCTTCCAGCCCCCTGATCACATGACTGACTGTTTATTATCTATTGTCTTAACTTTAGCATTGTTTTGTGGTAAATCTTAAATAACCCCCTGTGCCTGAACACAGTGTTATCTATATGGCCCACGTGTACTTTCTGTCTCTTTGTGTTGAAAAGAGATTTAAAAAGCAAATGATAAGAGGCAGCCCTCAAAGGCTTAGAAATTAGCATATGAGCCTACCTAGGTTTAGTTTAAACTAAGAATACCAAATGAAAAAAGCAAATTTGATGATAAAAGTAAATTGGAAAGTTGATTAAAATTAAAAGTCCTACCTGAATAATGAAAGTTTAATTTATACTAGAATGTCCCTTTAATTACTATTAACACACACTGATGTATATACACCCAAAGAAAATATTCTCAAGTATTTTAATTGCCTAGGATGCCTTATATGTACTTCCAAAAGATGGTTTCCTGCACATAGCTGACTATTACCATTAAAGTTATAAAATAAAGTGGCTGCTAATTCACTGTCTACATTTTATATATTTTTTTTATCCTTTTACTGCAGGGCTTGAAAACTCCCAAGAGCCAAAATTTTACTTCAGGTTTCTTTTTGTTACATAGAATGGCTAAATATTTAGCAGTTTTATGCTTATCCGGTCCTGTATGTTTTACTGAATGGCTTAAAGTAAATAATTTACCTAGTTAGTGCACTGCTACTACTTCAAAAGATACTAAGAGAATGAGACATTTCAAAATAGAAAACGGAGAATTGTATAAAAATTATGTTTTATCTGAATCATGAAAGAAAAATGTTGAGTTTCATGCTCGTTTAAAAGGGAAATAAAATTTCAAATTTCTGTATTTTTCTAACACAAATGTCTAGTAAAAATGATCAATGTTTCAGTGAGCGCTTTTACTGCGTATGTCACATGGCTTCACAAGCCCAGGAGTAAGGGAGCTGCAGGCTCCTAATCTTTTGGGTTATTCTTCATATATCTAAACAAATACCACTGTCTGGCTCCTAAATATTCTTACTGGCACCAACATTTTAAACAAATCTGTGGGCCCCTGTTGTATATGGCATATGTACATATGCACATGAATTTGAACACCACAAAGCCAGCAGCAGCACAGAACATGTCAGCAATAATGCAGTCACTGTTGATGCAATAAAATACTCCCCTAAGCAGATACAGTGTTTGAGGTGGGGTATAGGTATACATGCTATGTGCACAAAACTAATCACTGGAACATAGCTCTAACTAGTAGCATATTTCTTGGAATTTGTAGTGGGGGGGGGGATGCCTCTCTTCAAAACAAATGCATTAATGTATGCGGCAGTTCTCAGTACCATGTTCCTTTAATGCAGGGTCTGACAATTTTCAAGTCTTAGCTTCAACAATTATCCTGTGTGTATCTATATACAAACCATCCAGCACCGAGTTCCTCATGCATATTACTACAAACCTTCATGAATATTTGCCTACCCTTCATGTAGTACCACTATACTAGGCATAGAAGAAAGTTTCATCATGAGCTATTATTGCCCCCCACCCCTGAAATTAAGGCACAAAATGCAACGTGTTTGTCAAAAACATACATCATATTTCCTCTTTTATTATATAAATATCCGTTTAACCTTTAACTGTAAGAATATAAAGCGTTTTCAGAGGATTTTTATACAAATTCACAGACATTACAATGAAAAGAAAAAAAATCGGCACATTTCTAGGTGAAATCCAGCAGGAGCTAGAGAGCTGTGGAGATGCACAGGGAATGAAAAAGATTCTTATTTTCAAAGAAAATTTAAAACCAGCTGAGTTTGTTATATTCATAGGAAAAAAATAAGAGTTCATCTCCACACTGTACAAAAAAAAGCTGCTCTCCTTTCTTTAGGGGATAAGGAACAGGTGAAGTCTGATGTTTGCATATATATTATAGACTTGTCAGCAGCATAACTAGTAACGCTATGCAAGGTTTAATGCTTCATCCAGCAAGAAAAGGTAAAAAAAGGCCAGGTATTTTACTTCCAACAGCCACCAAAGAAATAATGTGTTAATAGAATTAGTTAATTTGATTGGTTAGAGTTACTAACCAATCAAATATATACTTATAAAAATAGAAATGGGTATTTTAATTTAAAAAAAATGAAATCAAGAAAATGGTTGGAAACTCTGTTTTCAAAATGCGTTTAAAACTTGATTAAAAATGCCAAAAGTACTGCATAAAGTACTTTGCATACGGGAATTAATAGTAACAAGAACATTAAATGTAGTTTAGATTTATATTAAAATTCCAACTATTTCTAAAGTAGGAAGCAAAAATGTATTTAATGGTACATCTGTAGACACATTAAGCTGTGTTTTTGTTAACCAAAGGCTAGGTGCAGAGACACCACATGTAGAATGCAAAAAGTTAGTTATATTAGGAACCCGTAGGGTTGGACATCTTTCCAGTCTAGGCACAACAAATTATAAATTCTACTTTCAGTCCTCAAATATAGGTCAGAGTTCCAGGGTTAAAGTAAAAATGAGGTAGCCAGACATAAGGAATATACTTGACAGATGTTTTTTTATAAGAGTACTGAAATATTTAAAGGAAATGTGACACCAAAACAAAAAAAAACTTAAAACCGCCTAAACATATACCATAGTTCTGTATCTTAAGAAATACTAACAAAAAGTGTTTGGTAAGTTACAGAGGAATGTCTGCATAAAGAATTTCATATTCACTGGCAAGGTATTATTTGCAAATAAAAAAAAGGAAATGTTAACATTGTGGCTCCCATTAACCCTTAAATTGCTGGAGAATAAGGATAGGAGAAAATAGGGTGAGACCCATCTCAACACTACAGATATACCACCTTTTGTCTGGGCACAGCAGGCAAGAGTATATATATATATATATATATATATATATATATATATATATATATATATATATATATATATATTCTGCTAAAAGTGATAAATGGTGTTAAAGGTACATTATAGTCATAAAATAACATGCTCCACATTGTAAGAACAGATTTTTTTCTGACAAGAGACCCACATAATGTTTTCATAATGAATAAGCTTAAAAATGAATATACTTTAATATAACCATGTCTACCAAAGGTTAGAAGTTTACACCATTTCTTAGCTTACCATATCACAGAAAGAAAAAAGAAAAAAACATTAAGGGCAATTTATCAGAAAATAACCTGTAATTTAAAAGCAGTTCGTTTTCTGACTTTAAAGTCCATTTAATCAGTGCAGTGCCTGGAGATGGTTAGGTGGTAGCAAACTGCTCAAAAAGAAACAACTTGGGTAGGCCCTCAACTTCCATCTACACTATCCACTTTAGGAGAGAGCTGTCATTTGTGATGCAATGTGTCACTGCATCAGATACAAAGTGGCACAGTGCTGTTCCAGAGGGGCCCCTAGGCAGTATGATGCGTCAGTCCCAATGTCTCATACCAAGAAAGGTCTCAGCTGCCCTCACCTGACCTTCTCACTTTCAGTCATCTGCCAGAGCCCCAGGTTGAGCACTTTGAGGCAGGGCAGCTGTGTGATCCTCTCTAGCCCCTTCTTGGTGATGCGGGTGCAGCCATACAAGTCTATACCAGTAAGCTGGCTCAGATGCTCTGCTATAAGCTCCAGTCCCTTGTCCGTGATCCGCACACACTGACCGATGTTAAGTGTCCTCAGGCCGTGCATCTGGCGCACCATGCGGTTGATACCGTCGTCGCTGATGTGACAAGAGCACAGTGACAAGGACTTGAGGCCATAGAGGCCTTGGGCAATGTAGGCCAAGCTCTGGTCTCCCACCTTATCGCAGAAGGATACGTCCAGGCCGGACAGACGTAGGCTTCCCATGGCCAGGTGCATGATACCAGTATCACTGATGTTATCACAGCTGCGTAGATTCAGGCTCCTTAAGCCGGTCATATGTGATAGGTGCAGCAGCCCTGCGTCTGAGATCCCCCCGCAGAAGCTGAGATTCAGTACCCGCAGGCCTTGCAGCCCCCGGGATATATGCTTTAGAGCCAGGTCGGTGAGCTTCTGGCAGTCCTGCAGAGTTAGTTGCTCCAGTCCCAGGCAGCCTTCAGCTGCGCTGCGGGTCATACCAGCTAAGTGACCAATGCCCACATCCGACACGTGGCGGCAACTGCGGAGGTTGAGACTCTTGAGGCCGTGCAGCCCCCAGGCAATGAGCAGCAGGCCAGTGTTAGTGATGTTGCTGCAGCCCCCCAGCTCCAGCACCTCCAGACCCTTCAGGTACTGCGCGATGCGGCCCAGGCTGCTGTCTGTGATCTGCTTACACAGGCTTAGGTTCAGCGCTCGTAGAGAACTGATCTCCTGCACGAAGGCGTGGCCCAGGCCGTTGTCGGTCAGGTTGTAGCAACCGCTCAGGTTCAGGCTCTCGATGTTGGGCATTCCCTGTATCACGTAGCTCAGGCTACGCCGAAGGCTCAGGATCTGTACTTTACGGATACCTCGGGCTTGTAGACTCGGAAACAGCGAGGGGTTGGCCCGTCTTAGATGCAGCTTAGCCTCGGTCCCCCTCCATACGGACTTGTGGTAGGCCGCGTCCCGCCAGGCTGCGCACACTTGGGCCGCTCGGCCCTTGTCTCGCACGTCCAAATAGCTGAAGATCATGGCCAGGAGCTCGGGGAACAGACACGATATGTGAGTCTCCATGGTAGTTGGTGGCCGGAGGAGGAGGCTGCAGGGCTCAGGCGAGTCCCAACATCCCTCTCACCCCTCCGGCCAACCCGGCTCGGCCCCCGGGGAGTTTGGTAGGCCTCGTTGTGTACAGGAGGCCGGCTGTATGTAAAAGAGGCAGGGCGCGGTCTTCGTTCTGCTTGTTTGCCTCGTTCTTTTTAATATTCTTTAGTACATACGCCCATTCTTTCTCGCCAGCTCATCCTCCTGTAAGCTCCACAGGACTTTCCGGCCTCTCCGTTTTGCAATCGCCGGCCGGAGCCTTCACTGGTCCGTTAACATATTAGGAGCGTGCGCGCCATTCCAAACGTGCTCGTCTCCTATAGCGCTCGCGCGTTCTCAAAGGGCTATTTTTTAATCTGCGCATGCGTTTTGCCAGGATCATAGACAGGCTTGTATCTCAAATTCTCAGATCGAGGGGTGGGCGTGGTCAACTTTTGAGACCGATTTCTTTTCTCTCTTTGTCTACGGCTAACCAGCCAGGCGCTCGCCTGGAGCTGTTGCCACGGCGACAGGGCGCCCCCAGGTTTCCTTCCTGTTTAACCCTTTAAAGAGTTAGTTCTGTTGCGAGTCTTGCGACCGCTTCTGTTCAGTTAGTTATTTAGTTCTTACATTAGATGTAGTAATGAGATATGTGTGTGTATATATATATTAATACTTTTGTATACAAAGTACCATCAAACAATTAGTACAGTAAAGTAATTAGAAATAATTGGTTTGTTTTTGTGTTCTAAAATGCAAATGATGGTCTATATTTATTTAAAACCACAAAGACATAGGCAAATACGATTGTCACAGGAGGGGAAAAATAGTAATTTTTATTTTTATACAAAATAGTAATTTTTATTTTTATTCAAAATAGTAATTGAAAAGTTTGGATTTCAGAAAGTTTGGATTTTGGAAAGTCAGATTTTGGGATTTGTACCTGTATATAAACACACACTAAAAGGTACCAATGCAAATATTTCTAACCCATACTAAAAAAAATAGCTATGTATAATTTAAAATACACAACATAGCAGTCTCTTAATGCTTATCAAGAGTAGTTAAATAAAATTAAAAACTACAGTAGTACCCATTTTGTCATATTTTCTATAACTTTTAAAGTGTTGCCATCTAGTGCCCTAGCTAAT
The DNA here is from genome assembly GCF_027579735.1 of Bombina bombina. Taxonomy (NCBI): domain Eukaryota; kingdom Metazoa; phylum Chordata; class Amphibia; order Anura; family Bombinatoridae; genus Bombina; species Bombina bombina. The sequence goes on from NC_069504.1 coordinate 1,052,738,255, forward strand.
GTATAGCATTCTTGCAAAACTGCTGCAGACACGCATGCTACTGAGCAAAGAAAAGTTGTTTACAATTGTATGCTCTATCAGAATCATGAAATAATAATTTTGGGTTTCATGTTCCTTTAAAACGTTTTTTTATTTTATTTCTCCAGATAGGCGGTAGTGCATATTGCTTGAGGAGCGCAGAAGCTGATAATATTTGAACAAAAAAACACAAAATAATATTATTGAACTGCTGTTTGCATATAACTATGCAGTTAAACACACAGGTAAAATAATATCCAGAGCAGCAATGCACTACTGGGAGCAAGCTGGTAAACCAACGAAAAGAGACATAGCAGCTAGTTCTCAGTGGTGTATTTGATTCTCTGCCTATTTGTAGGTATGTTTTTCAACAAAGGATACATATAGAACAAAGTAATGTTGATAATCGAGGAACATTAAACATTACAACTGCATGCTGTATCAGAACCACAAAACTTAAATTTTGATTTTCATGTCCATTTAGTTTTTATTCAAGGGATATAGACTGCAACACAGTGCAGTATAAAGCATATTTAAAGGGGATAATAAACACCTTGTTATTACAAATCGTTTTTTTGTTGTTAGAGGATAAATAATCAGCCAAATCTACTTTAAAAAAATAATAGTAACAAAACAATTAATTACAAACTTTAAAAAAAATAAATGAAATAAAGGTTTGTGTTTGAGCTAACTGCTGATCGGTGGCTGCAACTATATGACTTGCCATTTGATCGCTTGATCTGTGCAGCTAGCTCCCACTACTGCATTGCTTCTTCTTCAACAAGGGAATAAAGCACATTTGACAATGGAGGAAATTTGGAAAGTTGTTTAAAATAGTATGCTCTATCTGAATTGTTAAAGAAAAAAAATTGTTTCAAAGTACAGTGTCCCTTTTAAACTATGTGATTTTCCCGATTCCCCTGATTTGAGAATGGTTTTCCATAATGTTATCTGAAGATAATACTTCTAATGTGAGGATTCTTATCCAAAGAGTCATCTGGAGACTATACTCCAAATGGTGTGTTACACTGCCTCATAATAGCCGCAAGTACATCATTCTAGCTCCACACAATTTTTTACAGAACTGGTCAGGAAATGTTATGCAGCTTCCTAAATTATATACAGCTATAGTTTATTATATTTTACACACCATGGGGTTTATTCCAGCCCAGGACTTAGGAGCGAGGGACACTGGAGGTGTTTTGTGGTAGAACTGTGCACAGAGGGCCGAAATGGGTCATGGGTGGAGTAGAGACTGGCTATGGACAGGGGCAGTAACTGGGACATTTGTCCTGAATTGGAATCATTCTGTGAGAGGAACAGTGGGGAAGAGCTGCAAAATGGGGGACGGTTGGGTACTATGATGAAGTATCTTGCATGTGATTAGAGAGTATTCCAATCCAGAACATTTATTGTGTGTTGTTTTTTCCCCCCAGTGACTTTGTTACACACCAACTTCCCCAATACTTTGCTTTTGGAGAATTTTACAGCAATATTGCAATTCACCAGAAAACACATTTTTACGAATTGTTTCCACATTATGTTGGAGCTTTTTTATACAACAGCCTTGGTTTCTTAAAAAACAATTTTGGCCTCCTTCAATCATCATATTTTGTCATTTCACAAGTTTTCTTATCAATTTTAAAGAAATGCAGACAAGCCCGATACGCAAGCGGTTGAAGTAAAGCGTATGGTTTAATGAACGTAAGGTTTAATAATTTCTTTAAAAACATCCAAGGTATATGGTAATGAGCCAGCTGGGTTCAACAAAAAGCTGGAACCTACACGTTTCATATATGCTTGCACTTTGTTAATTTGAAAGTATTTGCTGTAATGAGTTTACATAATAACAGGTTGTGTTTTTTTTTAAAAGTTAAAACTATGGCTTAAAGGGATAGGAAAGTCAAAATTAAATTTGCATGATAGAGTATGTCATTTTAAGACACTTTTAAATTCACTTCTATTTTCAAAGGTGCTTCGTTCTCTTGGTATCCCTTATTGCGAAAGAATATGCACATATCCTACACTAGTGGGAGCTAACTAATGATTGGTGCGTGCACACATTTGTCTCTTGTGATTGGCTAACTAGATGTGTTCAGCTAGCTGCCAGTACTGCAATGCTGTTCCTTCAGCAAAGGATAACAAGAGATTAAAACAAATTTCATAATAGAAGTAAATTGGAAAGTTGTTTAAAATTATATGTTCCATCCAAATAATGGAAGAAAATGTTGGGTTTCCCTGTCCCTTTAAATCAGACTGTTAAATGTAGCAGAATGTACACAACTAAAATATGCTAATCAGATTGCTCACTATACATTTTCATATGATAATATGAAATTGGTAATTAAAAATTATATTATTGGGGGGGGGTGGCATTCAAACATTAAATAGTCACAATCAGCTTTGAATCAATTAGCAACCATGTTTTATTTTTGCTTTGGCTGATGATATTTTGCATTAGGTTTGGGAAGAGTCCTAAAAAAACCTGGGAAAAAATATTTTTATATTTTTTTGTATACTTGCCCACTTAAAAAACAATATATAAATAAATTCTGCATTTGTGTAAGTAATTTGGGTAGCAAATGACTGCACTTCTAATGAACTGGAATGCAATAAAAATAAACATTATTGAATTCAAAGTATCATCTGGAAAATGCTAATGGATTAGAATAAAGGTTGTTGTGAGCTGTCAGTCTATATTATTTTATTTGTCAGTGGATTGCAGCTACTAGGGGCAGTGAATGGGTTACCCAGGGTATAGCTCTCCCTCTACTGGACCTCTTTCTACACTGCAGGTCGACACCAGCAGAGCCATAGAGCCACAAGTTTATTTGACGTTTTTCTAAAAAAAATAGAAAAAAATCAGCTACAATGTTATTTAAAAATAAGCAAAAACTATACATGTTTACAAAAACACCCAGATGGGCTATATAAACATTTATGCAAAGAATAATCTAGTGTACAATGTCCCTTTAATTCCTTTCTTCTTTGAGATGTGTCTGTCAATCATTGTGCATTTATACAACACTATGAGCCATTTAACAATTGTGAGTTTTCTTTTTTTTTTAAATATATATTCTTTGTGAGTTTATATTATGCAAAAAATATTTTAAATTATTTCACTGTTTGATTTTCCATGTTGCTTTGAAGCACCTTAATTAATTACAGAGCACATGAATGAAAAGTGTGTATTACATACTTAAGTTAAAAGAAGTTCATGTTCTGGATTCAGGGGGATAAAGTATACACTCATACTGTATTTATTTTAAATTAATAACAGCTTGAGGTCTTCTTGATGGCTGCACATTTTAGAAGCCTTATAGTTTTCAAACAGTTTCTGATGATAAATAGAGTTCTATTTGACCCCTTAACTACTGAGCCATTTCCCATAACTCTACTATGTATATAACTTTGATCTACACATAGGGGCTCCCACTATTATCACAGTGATCACCTGGCTAATAAAACCTGTATAGGTTTTTTTCTTTTAAAGAGGGGCTTCTAGTCTTTGCAACAAAGGGGCCTTGGGGGTCTCTAGCCCTTTTTATTATAGCCTAAACCCCCCTTATTACAAATGTGTAAATTATTATTTTTAAATATGTGCTTATATTTAATACCTCAAGATTTCCTTTTAAATAATAGAGCAGCAATTTTAAGCAACTTTCTAATTTACTCCTATTATCCTATTTTTCTTCGTTCTCTTGCTTTCTTTATTTAAAAAATAGGAATGTAAAGCTTAGGAGCTGGCCCATTTTTGGTTTAGAACCTGGGTTACGCTATCCAGGGTGCTGAACTTAACATGGGCGGGGCTCCTAAGCTTTACATTCCTGATTTTAAATCTAGACAGCAAGAGAACAAATACAATTTGATAATAGGAGTAAATTAGAAAGTTGCTTAAAATTGCCTGCTCTATCTGAATCATGAAAGAAAAATATTGGGTTTAGTGTCCCTTTAAGGGAACGGAGATTAAGGGGTTTGCACTACTGGGACCTAAATGAGCCAATGACTAGAGAGATATGTTTGTTGCTGCCAATAACGAGATAGCTCATAGTAGTGCATTTCTGCCCTTGAGCTTAACTAGAACCTATATATTTGCAGCTACCAATCAGCAAATAGCACCCAGATGCCGAGTCTACCTAGCTATTCTTTTCAATAAAGGATACCTAAATAATGAAGCAAATTAGATAATAAACGTGATTTGGAAAGTTGTTTAAAATTGTATGCTCTATCTGAATCATGAAAGAAAAAAATTTAATTTCCCGTCCCTTTAATTCTGGATGTTAGAGGAAGCCAGTGAAGGGATTGGTAGATAGGTGAAGCAAATGAGATGCGACATATAAGATGGATCAGCCTGGCAGAGGCATTCATTATGGATTGTAAAGGAGATAGACGGCAGCTAGGGAGACCAGAGAGGATAGAGTTGCAATAGTCAAGGTGGGAAATGATGTGAGAGTGGACTAAAATCTTAGCTGTGTCTTGTGTGAGGAAGTAGCACATTTTGGAGATTTTTTTTAAGTGGAAATGGCAGGAATTGGCCAAAGACTGGATGTGAGGAGTAAAAGAAATATCTGAGTCATGTGTGACCCCAAGTCATCGGGTGTGCGGGGTTGGGGTAATGATGCTAATTATTAACAACAGTTATAGAAAGATGGGGAGTGGGGATTTTGAAAGAAGGGGGGAAAATAAATGGAAACACATATTCAAGAAATATATCAATATTTAAATACCTAAAGAAAACTTTTGAAATGAATATGATTATACAAGTTAAAATCAGACTCCATATTGATGCCAGAAGGGTGTCTAGTTTCCAACAGGAAAAATCCATTGCACTTCATTCTGAAAATTCTTTCCCCGCCCCTCCCCCCTCTTTAAAATGGACACTTGATCAATTGCCCGTGACTAATCATTTCACATCAGGATTGTGGTGAGTTTTATGCATTGCAATAGGTTTAAAAGTCTCAGGATCCTCTATGCTTCTAACAAGCTCCAAAAATCTGTATTTTAGTGCTCTCTTTGTTCTACTAACATATTGGATCTGGCATCCCCATGGGTTAATAAATAAATTACATATTTGCTGCCACAATTTAGGCCTAGATTACGAGTGAAGCGCTTTTGTTTGCTCGCACGCGATATCGGCTTTTTCTTCAGATGTTGTGCACGTCAGAAATAGCACACGTTTTACAAGTTGAAAGTAAATAAGTTCGCAATTTACGCGGGCTGGCTTTGTGTGACCTGAATGCTCGCGTAAAGGATAGGGGAAGAAAGAAAGTTGCATTAAACACAACCTAAATACACGTAAAAGTACAGTTACACTCATATAAACACTAATAAAAAAATATGTAACCCCTTCACTACTGGGACTTTCAGAGAAGAATTTGCCCAAAATACCGGAGATTTTTTAGATTTTTTGCTATCACTTAATTTAAACAGAAATAGAGCTTTATTTATTTACCTATCAAAACTATATATATTTTTTAAATAGATAACCCAAGGTATTGATTTAGTCCATTTCCCCGCCAAATGCGATAAAAAAAAAAAAACTTTTTCACAAACTTCTCACTGAAATTATTTACATACTGCTTGTGCAATCATGGCAAAATAATTATAAAAGCTTTTCTGGGATCCTCTTTGTACAACAAAAACAGACATATATGGATTTGCCATCATTTTTGGTAATTAGAAGGCCGCTAATTGCAGCTGAGCACCACACTGCCAATATTCCCGGCAGTGAAGGGGTTAATTAGGTAGCTTGTAAGGTTAATTTTAGCTTTAGTGTAGAGATTACCTTCCCACCTGACACCTACCACCCACTGATTCCTACCTGATCCCTCCCAAACAGCTCTCTTCCCTCTCTCACCCCCCATCTTAGACAGTCTGCCAACATGAAAATTTAAGTCAATTTTGTGTTTGTTTTCTGCAGTGTAGGATCCTCCATTACCCTCCAACCTCCCTGATCCCTCCCAAACTGCTCTCTAACCCTCCACCTATTGTTGTCTGCCAGTACCTATAAAATGCTTTTTTATATAGTACTGTAGTGTACTGGTCCCCAACCTTCCCCCCTCCCGCGATCATTAGTTAGGGATCCCCCAACCCCCTTTTTTTGTTTAGTGTAGCTCCCCATTCCTTCCTCTTTATTTATTTTTTACGCAGTGTAGCGCCCTCCCTCTGCTGCTGGACCGCCCACCGCCTCCTGGATTTCCTCCCGCCGACACCAGCAGATGATTCTTACAGTGACACACACAGTGTCCCTGTCTGTAACAAACTGGTTCCATGTGCAGGCAGATCTCATGATCTCAGGAACTCCAGCTCTTGGCTGTACGGAGATTGCTGGAGCTTCCTGCAGCTCAGACGTATATATACGTCATGCAGTACAATAAGCAAAGTACTGCACGACATATATACATCATTGTGGTTTAAGGGGTTAAAAAATATTTATAAAAAGTTTTAATGGCTCAAAGATATATGGTAAAAGGTGTTTGACAAAAAAGGGGCTTTAATATATATAGAAACATATATACACATGTCTAAATATGTGTATGTATGTATATATATACTGTATATGTATGTATGTGTGTATATATGTATTTATATGTGTATATATGTATATTTTGTACATGCATATATACACATATAAAACATACAAACATTTCAAACACGAAAAAAAAAATATTCAATAATAATATTGTACTGCAAATATTTGACATCCCAATCTTCTTCACATAAAGGAATATGTTCTAAGTATTTTTAAATTGATATTCCTATAAATATCTGTATATACCTATGCCTATATATAATCATATATTTATTAATAGTACTGTGCAAAGTCTTAGGCCACCATTAGATTTGTTGTTTTAGCAATGGTATAATGACCATATATAATTATTTTTCAGTCTTTTTATTAGAACACAACCAGAAAATACAGAATATTTGCATGCAGTATTAAAAAACAGAAACAGTCAGAAAAATTGCTTCTATAGGCTAAAGTGGCAAGTATTTAGTGTGACCTCCACGCTTGAGCAATAGCAGGAACCTGGCTTTCATAAACCTAAATGGAACCCTAATTAATGTCATTGCTAACACCTGTATTTTTTCTACTATTTCATGTCAAAATGACTGCTGTGAAAAAAGGTCTATTACACCAGGTTTGGGCAAGACATGCTTGAGCATTACATACACATGTGGTATGAATTTAATTAATTGGAAGCTTGCTAATAAGACCAACTTTCAATAACATTGGTACATTCAAAATGCCAAAGATCACAGAATTTGACAGACATAAAATGATACTTTTGCATCAGTAAGGCCACTCTCAAAGGGAAAGCAGCAAACAAACTGGATACTCAAGATGTGGTATTCAAGCTGTTATAAAGAAATTTGAAGAATCAGGAGAGGTCAAGGACAAAAAAAGGAATGGAAGGCCAAGCAAACTATTAAAATCTGATGAGAAGTTTCTCAGAGTTTCTTCTTTGAGAGACTGGAAGAAGTTGAGCAAGGACTTGGCTCAGCATCTGGCAGCTTCATCGAGATGCCGAGTTGACCCTTCTACAGTCCGAACAAGCTTGATCAGTATTGGTCTTTGTGGAAGGGTAGCAGCCAAGAAACCACTTTTTCGGAAGGCGGACAGGGTGAAAAGGCTAATATATTCTAAAGCTCACAAAGATTGGAATGAAGATCAGTGGAAAAGATCATTATGGAGTGACAAATCCAAGTTTGAAAGTTTCGGGTTCATTCGTCGACAACATGTGAGAAGAGTTGGAGAAAGATGGAAGAAGTGTTTGGGGCCTTCGGTGAAACATGGTGGAGGGTCTGTCCTGGTTTGGGGCTGCATTCCTGCCAGTGGTGTTGGCGATATTGTTCGAAATGATGGGATTATGAATGCTGAAAAGTACAGACAGGTGTTAATTCATCATGCCATTCCTTCTGGAAAGCACTTGATTGGGAATGGTTTTATTTTTTCAGCATTATAATAATGGCAAGCACAATTTATTTTTTAAAAAGTTAGATAATCCCTTTATTACCCATTCCCCAGTTTTGCATAACCAGCACGGTTATATCAATACACTTTTAACCTCCGTGATTACCTTGTGTCTAAGACTATAAGCTGAAATAATGCAAGGTAGGTTTGGACTGATTTATTTTTTTTGCATATTTCTTAAATTCGAATGACCTATTCTGGGATTGTTATTGTCCAATACTTTCCTTCTTACCTCCTAGTTTCTAATATTTCAACAATTTGCGAGGATTGTTGCTGATAGTTTTTTTTTTCTGTGAGACAAATTCTCTTGGCTCTGATATGAGTATGGGAATGACAGAACTTGCCACTGTCATTGTGTTAACAAAGTTTACATTGTTTGGTTTCAGCAGAAAATATAAAATAAGAAACTGCAAATTAGGGAAATGTATGTGGCAAGGTTAGGCTTGTGAAGCCTGACATGCACTCTTTTTTTCAGGGCTGGAAAATCTACAATTTTAAGACTTAAATGACTGGAAAAGGGGCTAAAATAAATAATGTATATTGCACTGTTGCAAGTTTACTATGTATAATTGAGCATGTTATATTTCAATCTTAAATGTTCACAGTCCCTTTAAGGGATATTGTAGTACAAAAAATAAATGCACTAATTTGTTAAACCATGTGATTGTTGCACTGCTGAAAATCAAACTCTGTGTTTAACCCACACAAAAGTGTTAAATACATAGGTAAAGTCCATAATAAGAGCCCCAAGGATTGCAGCTCCCAACTTTAGCACAGTCAATGGGGGGGTCATGTGACTGCCACTGCTGATTTGCTCACCAGCTTTTTATAGAGAGAGAGTGGCCATAATTATCGCAGCAACCAAATAAGTAGAGAGTAAATCCAGACTGAATTATGATTGCCAGTTTTTTTAAGTTGTATCCATATTAAACTAAATGACAACTATATGTGATGTGTTTTCACTTGTCTCTGTATCAACAAACAATAAAGACATGTCAGAGGAGTTCTAAATAGGTTGAACTTGATGTACATCTTTTTTCAACCGTAGCCTTAGCTACTGTGTAACTAAATAAAAGTCCTGACGATAGCATAGAGACTTTGATGTTACAAAATCAGGAATAAAGAGCCAAAAGGTTCTTATCAGATATAAAATGCCATGTTTATACTAATAGACAAATAGATACACAAAGGTATGAGCCCCTCTGTCTCCGTTAACCAAAGGGAGAGGCATATCTGAGGGTGGGCTTCTGAATTCCTGTAGACCCAGATGTCTGCCAGGGTACAAGTTTCAGGAGCTCATTAGTGTGAGAATAGTCCCATTTATTTTTGGCATAAAGGTGCGAGCACAAAGAGGCAGCTGGAGAACAAACACCATGTCAGGTTTCATTCTCACTTACATTAACCCTTTGTTTCTGCAGGATCTATAGCTGATATAGTATGATGAATGTTAGCAGTTGCTACGTTAGGCCAGATATTCCTGCCCAGTAAAGAAAAAGTAAAAAACTAATACTGTGCTATTGATTTCTATTTAATTCTATTTAAATTTACAAAGAAACAAATATATATATGTGTGTGTGTGTGTGTTATTACGGTTTCAACCACATACATTCATATGCTACATGTGACTAAAAGATCAGGCATCAAACACCATGCTTGCCCAGAGAGTTGGCGGTGGTGTGTATTGCATCAGTCAAGACTTAGGGCCCCATTTAGCAAACGCTGGGCAGGAATCTCTCCATTGCAGTGAGCAGGCAGCATATGCTGTCCGCATTTAACATTGCACAAGCAGCTACTTGTTCAACGCTGCCACATTCTTGTGCGCAGCCAATCATGTTGCCTCCTGCTTGTTTGCTGCCAATCAGTGCTGGCGCATAGGTTATCAAGCAGCGGTCTGATGATCACTGCTTCTTAACTATCGTGTACCAAAAGCTCTCCAAAGCTGCATCCACAGCTTGATAAATAATTTGTGTCATACAAACATACAAACAAACTGCTTACTCTCTGAGAAATGGTGGTGTTGGAATGCTGGTGCATGGGGCACTCACAGAATATGTGCGTATGTCAGTTAAAAACATTAACAACTTATACTAGAAGCAATGTCATTTTAAATATTTTAATAAGCTATTTATAATATTCAATACTAAGTATAGAAATAATTATTTTTAGAAGAGCTGCTACCTCCCTCCTTGTGCCTCTTGACTTGCCGGTCCATGTGTCAGGATGTTAAATTAGGCATCTCTTTACGCCCATGGTCCTATTAAACACACACATCTGCTGGCCAGGTGAAGATTTGCAGCCCAGGTACGAAGCTGTCCTGGGGTGATGAGTGGGCCCAGTCAAACAAACATGCAAATCACCGTGACGGCCAATGAGGTCAGAAATAGCTGTCAGGATGTTACTCCCCATCAGGTGAGGTTTAGTTTATATTTAATTTAAAATTCACAGACGTCTCAATTTCTGATCGTCCCCTGAGATAACAGACCTTAACATTAGTATAAAACACTTTTAAATCACTAAAACTTACTTTGAACTTTCTTGTACAGGTCATTCCATGTATGTTGCTTCCCTTTGATAGATAATAATCTCAAGTACAGTATCTGTTCAAACAGATAAGATGGATACTAGAGATGATTCATACACACACTCATACATACACTCTCACACACACACACTCATACACACACTCATACACACACTCACACACACACTCTCACACACACACTCATACACACACTCACACACACTCTCATACACACACAGACATACACACACTCACACACACACACTTTCATACACACACTCATACATACACACACTCTCACAAACACTCACACACACACTCAAACTTATACACACACTCATACACACACACTCACATACACACACTCATACACACACACTCACACACACTCTCTCACACACTCTCACACACACAGACATAAACACTCTCACACGCATACTCTCACACACACACTCTCTCACACACACACTCATACATACACTCTCACACAAACTCTCACACACACACTCATACACACACTCTCACACACACTCTCACACTTACACACACACACACACATTTTTACACACATACATACCCAGACACATATACACACTCTCACACACACATACACACACACATACATACACACACATATACACTCACACACACACTGCATATAACTATATACAAAAATAAAAAAACTGTTCTTTAAAGCATTCCAGAAGAGTAATGTAAATATGGTCTAAGTCATTTATAATACACAATTTCATGTGATTTTTGTTTCTTTTTTTAGGAAAAAAGGTCTTTGGTTATATTTGCTGTTTATGGTACTAAAGATGACTCATATACACACACACACTCACATATACACACACTCACAATTACACACACACAGTCATACACACTCACACACATACACACTCTCACACACACACAGACATGCACACTCTCACTCGCACATACACACTCTCACACACACACTCACACACACAGTCATACACACACTCACACACATACACACTCTTAAACATACACTCATACATACACTCTCACACACCTCACACACACACACAAACTTATACACACACACACTCAAACACAAACTTATACACACACTCACTCACACACAAACACATACATACACACACACTCACACACTCATACTCACACACACTCTCACACACACATACACACTCACACACAGACATACACACTCTCTCTCTCACACACACACACACATTTTTACACACACATACATACACACACAGAGACACATATACACACTCTCACACACACATACAAACACTCACACACACATACATACACTCACTGCATATAACTATATACAAACATAAAAAAACTATTCTATAAAGCATCCCAGAAGAGTAATGTAAATATGGTCTAAATCATTTATAATACACAATTTCATGTGATTTTTGTTTCTTTTTTTAGGAAAAAAAAGCCTTTGGTTATATTTGCTGTTTATGGGAGCTTAGTGTTATTATGGCTTTTTAGAATCTTTTTGAATCCCTTTAAATGAAACAGTAGATGAAAACCACTAATTATTTCAAGGATTGTCACATACTGGAAATTCTCAGCATGTGTATTATTTTCCTTGAAAAAAAGTTGCTTCAGTGGATAACTGGATGAATCCTTTTGCCAATACACTGTGTAATATTTTATTATTATTGTGCGTTAACTGCAGTATATAGTCATTTGATGTACTGTAAAGTGGAAGTGTTGACTAATCTGTTTTAAAGGGAAATAAATGTGCAGAAAATGTGTTAGAGCATTTTATTTTTGCACTTCTTTTTGTATATAACTGCGTGTTTGACCTGCAGAGGAGTTAAACTAATAGTTAAATTGAGCTCCAAAGCAGCGATGCACTATGGGGAGATATCTGAACACATCTGGTGAGCCACTGACAAGAGGAATATGTGTGTAGCCACCAATCATTAGCTAGCTCCTAGCAGTGTATCGCTGCTCCTAAGCCTACCTAGGTATGCTTGTCAACAAAGGATACCAAAAAGAACAAAATAAATGTAATAATTGATATAGGCTGAAAATGTTTGAAAACTGTGTGCTCTGGCTTAATTTTGACAGTTACAGAGTGAGCTGCAATATTGAGGATAGACATTGCAGGCAGAAATAACCTTAAAGTGAAAGTAAATCCTAGCATTTTACAAACGCTAGGATTGACTTTTGAAGCAAATAAATGGGACTTTAATTCATGAAGTATAAGATACTTCATGTAAAAAGCTCCTTTATTGGTTTTAACCGATCGCCGTTTTTAGCTGCTACAGCAGCCCACGGCTAAAAAAATTTTTTGCTAAGAGGTGACGTTTTCACCTCTTAGCCAATAGCCGTGCGTTATATCCGGCTCCCATGGGAGCTACTCACTTTTTTCACTTGCTCATCTAGCTTGCAATAATGCATTGATGCTATGCAGTTGACTTTAACTATGTGTTTAATCCCTTTGCAATAGTTATAAGCAATTATGTGTTAACAAATTCTCTAACCAAGCGTTTTCCTTTGCCCTTTTATGTCCCTTTAAGCCAGGGGTCGATAAAATCTGTTTAAAATTTAGGAGCTAGTAAGAATATTTAGGAGCCAGACAGTGGTATTTGTATATTGATCAATGGAGAATAACCCAAAAAGCCAGTGGCGCCATGGCTTCTGGGTTTGTACAGCCCTACTTTAAAGGGATACTAAACCCAATTTTTTTCTGTCATGATTCAGATAGAGCATGCTATTTCCTTCTTAATATAAGGAGAGTCCACGGCTTCATTCCTTACTGTTGGGAAATACTGAATCTGGTCACCAGGAGGAGGTGTGTTAGACACCCCAGCCAAAGGCTTAAATACCTCTCCCACTTCCCCTATCCCCCAGTCATTCTTTGCCTTTTTCACAGGAGGATGGCAGAGAAGTGTCAGAACTAGATTCAGAGTTGTTCCGAAGGAGGGATATATGCCTTTCGTTATGGAACTGGAGTTTTAACTAGTCTTGTCAGCCTCTCAGTGAGAGCATTGACGAAAGTTAGAGTCTGGAGATGCAGGGAGAGTCTTTCTGCGAACCCATCCAGACTGTCTGCTAACAGGTCTTTTAGCAACCAGTGTTGACGAGTTTCACTGTCTGCTTTCTTCACTCAAGTCCATGTCAGGAGCGATGCTACAAGACTGTCACACTTGAGAGGCTGTGTCTCTGTTCCACAGCAGGGATTCTGGTAAGATCGTTTCAATTTTTACTTATGTTGAAATTGCTGAAGACAGGGTCACAGTGTGACTCATTTTATCTTTATAGAATCGTGGGTTAATATCTCCTGAGGGAGGTTATTGAACAGTGGGGATTAATCAAATGTGTTCTTTGATTTATGCTGCTTTAAGTGTGAGATTTATTTTGGGCTCATAGACTGTTGTTAAGCGGTAACGGAACATACAGGTGTTTTACTTTCACTTTGAACTCCGCGCAGCTTGTAGCTTGGCACGCTTTTTCTCATAGCAGGGGTCGTCCTGCATTGCGCACCACGTGACCGGGGGTGGAGGGAAGCGTATAAGTGAAACGGGACCTCGTCAGGGGCTTTGTGTTTATTTTAACTGCACTCGGTTAATTTCAGACTATCTACTAATTTATATTTTTATTTGTTTATTTGTAACATTTGTTGTAACATTTGGGGCATATTGTCGGAAGGATGGGGAAGGGATTTATAGCATATTTAGTGTAAAAAAAAGTGGCTTATCTACCCTAATATAGGGCAATACAGGACACAGCTCCTAAATAGAGGCTCTTACATTTACCTAATATCATTGATTTGTCCCCTCCTCCTCATATGTGATAAACAACCTAAAATCAGCAACATTGAAGTACTTTATACAAGTCGCAGTTACAGAGTTGTGATTTTTACTATTTTTCTGGCATGCTAGATACAATTTCTATTTCTGCTGCCTTTTTTAACTATAACCAGTAAAAGTAAAATTTTAAGTGGTAAAATATATACTTTATGTGTAGAAAGAGCATACTTTTCCCTATTCTCTTAATAGGGTTTTTTCCTTGATTTAGAAGTGGGAGAGGTATTTAAAGGGACACTGAACCCCAAAAAAATATTTTGTGATTCAGATAGAGCATGCAATTTTAAGCAACTTTCTAATTTACTCCTATTATCAAATTTTCTTTGTTCTCTTGCTATCTTTATTTGAAAAAGAAGACATCTAAGCTTTTTTGGGGGTTCAGAACTCTGGACAGCACTTTTTTTATTGGTGGATGAATTTTTCCACCAATTAGCAAGAACAACCCAGGTTGTTCACCAAAAATGGACCGGCATCTAAACTTATTTTTTTGCATTTCAAATAAAGATACCAAGAGAGGGGGGCGTGTCTGAACAGTGATCGGAACCGGTCACACTTTCCTTAGCTCCAGCGGAATCTCTTTAAAATCCGCCGATTTCAAGAGTAATTTCACAGCAAAATCTTCAAATCAGATCCAACTATTAACCCACTATATTGTGGTGCTCTAATTAACTTGTGCAAGCTGTATTTGTGAAGCCGTAGTAAGGAATCAGACAACAAAGGCCTGGTGCGGCGGCACCTTCCAGGCGACGCTACCCCCCTCGGAACTCCGAGGTTCTCAGCTGCAGCTGGACACACAAATATACCTACAGGGACCTACAAGCCACTATCTTTAAACCCAGAGAGATATCAAGGACAAGAAAGAACCTACAGCTACCCATCGTCACCAAACATAAATAGAAACGCCACGACGTATAGTGTCTAAAATGGCCGACAAGGAGGAAACTGATTTCCAAGACATTTTCAATAATGAACACTGGCGCAGATTTGAGGCGCTTTGCTTGCGCCTCATAGAAAAAGCTCCACAGGATCTGCTGCTAAGTAGGTGTACCTCTGTGACTCTTATACCTTTAGATGAGATCCTGCAGCAAGAAGACAATAGAGAAAGTACCGCTACTTTATCCGGGAACTTACAGTACAGCTTGGAGGCCCCAAAGGTACTGAAAATCACGCAAGGCATAGCCTCCAAGGATATAGGATCTACAACACCAACTATGCCGGCATTGCTTGACAGAGAGAGCAAACCTCAGCGAGCGACAAAACTCTGCTCACGAGCCACGGCCCTGGGGGGTTACGGGGGGGACCCCTTGGACGCCGGGGCTGAAGAGTACATGCTGCGTGGATCTGCTGATTTGCCTGATAGCTACGGTTTCTGTAGTCTACCACCGGTGCCCTATGGAACGATACTCAAGTATTTTAACTCACCAGATACTATCGGTAAACTGAAGACAATATACTTGGCGGGACTCCCTCTGCTTTGGAAACCGTACATCAAAGATACTTTACAAGATCGCCAGACCTCCTTAGCTCATCTTTTCTGGCAAACAAAGGCATCGGGATAAAAGACCTTAGGATTCATGCTGTAGATTACAAACGGCAACTGAATTTAATATTGGGCTTGGAAGCCGCTGCCGTTATCCCAATCTTACAGTTATAACTTTGTTGGTGAATATAATGTTTTAGCATTAAATTGTAATAGATTATAGTCACTGTTCCCTAGATGTTTATAAAATATAGCCCACTTAGGTATCTTCAAATCCATATGCAAGACAAGTAGTAATGGATTCAATTGCATAGCACAGAGTGCAGATTTACCTTTTTGACCTAAAGCATTAGTTGCCTAGCTATATTCTGACCTAGAATTTAAACTGCTAATATGGACTGATTAATGTTGTTACTTTAAAATGTAATATATTTTATTCTTGGAATGTTTACAGTTTATAGTTTATATGTCCTGGGCTAAACAGCACACTAGCACATAGATGAACATAATGATTGGGAAAGTGGAGATACACACACCTGATGCCTTTCTATTAATATACTTAGGCGCTCCTCACACATACAGGTCGAAGTGCCTCATTCTTTATAATTCTATATTAGCAGGGTTTACTTGACGTATCATTTAGGATTCATACAGTCCTGTTTTTGGATCTGGTGGCTTGCGGCCGGAGCTGCTGTGAAAAGGACAGGCCTGATATACTAGGGACTCAGCCCTACACCTGGAAGTATTTGGTAAATATTTCTGTCAGGATAAATCCTCGCATTAAATTAAGTGCTATTTAAGACAATAGAACCTATAAAGCGCCCCATGCGATATAGTCTATCTCCTGAAAAGGCGACCTAATTATTAGAAGTCCCGGCTCCAGGGATCATTTCTTGTACTCCAGTCAACCTTACAGCTTAGCGGTATGGGGACTATAGCTATCAAATATCCGTCCTCTAACACCTATTAAATACATTTTCACTAGACAGTCAGTGGCATGTAGAATTGTGGAACATATCGTGTAGGTGTCTAGCTGCAGCTCTTGCATTGTCATCGTTAAGTCTGTTAATCTACATGTATTTAGAACAATGCATTTTTTGTTTTTCTTGTTATGTTTATTTTTCTATAACACCCCAGGCATGTACACCGAGTTTATATCTCTGGTCCAAGAGTGACCAATTCTGTTATTAGTTGGGGGAAAAAAAGGAGAACTTTATTATTTTTGAGGGTATGTAACAGAGTTCATATACCGCTGTAAAATGTTACAGATACCCGCAATGTTTATTTGTATGTATTTCTTTATGTTCTCAATAAAAATTTAAAATAAAAAAAATAAAAAAGATACCAAGAGAATGAAGAAAATTTGATAATAGGAGTAAATTAGAAAATTGCTTAAAATTCCATGCCCTATCTGAATCACGAAAGAAAAAATATGGGTATAGTGTCCCTTTAAGCCTTTGGCTAGGGTGTCTTTGCTTCCTCCTGGTGGCCAGGTTCAATATTTCCCAACATTAAGGAATGAAGCCGTGGAAGGAAATTAAATTATCTGGTAAGCATAATTTATGTTTGTAAGCAATTTTCTAATTTACTTCTATTATCAAATTTTATTTGTTCTCTTGCTATCTTTATTTAAAAAGGCAGGAATGTAAAGCTTAGGAGCCAGCCCATTTTAGGTTCAGCACCCTGGATAGTGCTTGCTTATTGGTGACTAAATTCAGCCAACCAATCTTCAAGCATAACCCAGGTTCTGAACCTAAACTGGGCCGGTTCCTAAGCTTTACATTCTTGCTTTTTAAATAAAGATAGCAAGAGAACAAATAAAAAATTATAATAGGAGTAGATTAGAAAGTTGCTTAAAATTGCATGCTCTATCTGAATCTTTAAAGAAATATTTTGGATTTAGAATCCCCTTAAGAACCACATTACAAAACATATGCATGCAATATAATAATAAACATACACTTTTTTTTAAATGTAAAGCAGGAACTGTAGTTTGAACTACACAGTCATATATCACCTGGGCTTGGAATAACAGATTCAGAAAATATTTCTATCCGCAGATGAAACAAGGTTGTGAAAGGCAAGATGTGGTATTCTGCTTTCCGCTCCCCTCAGAGACACATATGGCTTTTGCCATTATTTTACAATTGATGCTGGTGCCTACAACTTACATCCATGGGGCTTCTATTGCCTGAAAGAGACATAAAAGTGTACAACTTAACAACTCTGTTTTGTTAGACCATTTATTTATGTGTTTATTTTTGCAGATGAGCTGAGAGGTTAAACACACAGTTCAAACTGAACATCTAGCACACTCCAGTACTGTTTCTGAACAGGACATGGCTAGTGATTTGTGGATACCTATGTATGCAGCTTTTGATTGGTTCGCCTGCAGTCTCCTTTTCAGGCAGCAATGCATTGTGCATGGATGAACTGTGTGTTTAACCTCTTTGAACATTACTGGGTTATGCTATTATCTCAATAATTTTCCATATAGGTGAAATTGCTAAAAGATCAGAGATTTCTGCTATCTGTATCGCTGACACCCCACAGTGTTTAGAGTCAGACTCTATGGCAGACGTATCTGTCTCACACTGCAGTAGAATTGCGGCAGACAGGTGTGCTGTGGCTGAATTTGAGTGACGATAAAGATGTATCCCATACAGACTTGTCTTTGGGACCCTGCTGGTCTGTCTTCTTTCCATGCTGTGGTGTAAAGTGAATTAGTAGCATACTAGCAGTGCAACTGCAGACATTCAATATACGCATACAATCGTTTCCTACACAGGATTCCAAAAATAGCAGCCTGAACGTTTATTTGTAGCAGTGAGCTAGCAGGCTGAAATAATACAGAAGGGAAAGAGGTGACATGATAGAAACCTTCTATATGAGGGGCTTAAAGGGACAGTATACACCCATTTTAATATAACTGCAAGTAATAGACACTACTATAAAGAATATGCACAGATACTGATATAAAAATCCAGTATAAACCTTTTAAAAACATACTTAGAAGCTCACAATTTAGCACTGTTGATGAGATAAGACTGGGACACCCACTGAAAGGGGCTGACAGCAGACCCTCCCTCCCCTGCATATGAAAAGACCCATTATACAAACATAAGCAATCTGAGGTCTGTATACGTCAGTATATATATAAAACTTTGGGGCTTGGTTAGGAGTCTGAAAATCAGCACAATGTTATTTAAAAATAAGCAAAACTATACATTTTTACAAAAACACCCCCAGATGGGCTATAGAAATAGATAATCTACAAAACATTTATGCAAAGAAAAATTTAGTGTACAATGTCCCTTTAAAAGCTGAAAGCATGCACACTCACTCATACACACATTCATACACATTCACAGACACACATATACATGCACACTCACTCATACACACATTTACATACACACATATACATGCACACTCACTCATACACACATTTACATACACACATAATACATGCACACTCCTACACACATTTACATACACACATATACATGCACACTTACTCATACACACATTCATACACATACATATTCACAGACACACATATACATGCACACTCACTCATACACACATTCATACACATTCACACATATACATGCACACTCACTCATGCACACATCCATACACATTCACAGACACATTCACATACAAACATATACATGCACACTCACTCATACACACATTCATACACATACATATTCACAGACACACATATACACATTCACATACACACATTTATTCACATACATATTCACAGACACACATATACATGCACACTCAATCATACACACATTCATACACATTCACACATATACATACACACATCCATACAGATTCACAGACACATTCACATACACACATTTACATACACACTCACTCATACACACATTCATACAAAAATAATATTATGGTCTCCATTTACCTAGCTGCAGGAGCAGTATTTGAGTCTGTACATTGCAGGCTTGTTCATGTGAGCCTGGTCTGCACGTGCAAGTTAAGAAGCTTCTTTAGGCGACATAGAAATCCCAATGAAACGTTTATGGTTTAGACAGACCATGCAATTGTAAGAGACTTTTCAGTTTAGTTATGTTATCAAATGTATGTATGTATTGGGTACTTGTAAAGCGCAACTAATCACCCGTAAGGGTCTCAAGGCGCTGCTCATTTTATCGACCTCGGAAGGATGAAATGCGGAGTGGACCTCGCCAAGGATCAAACCTGCAACCCTTGGGTTACTACAGAACTCAGCCACAGTGTTCTTGGTATCCTATGTTGAGAAGCATACTTATGTAGCTTCACTAGCAGCAATGCACTACTGGGAGCAAACTGGTGATTGGTGGCAACACACATATGTCTCTTGTCATTGGCTCACCAAGCTTGCTCCTAGTAGTGGATTGGTGCTCTGGAGACAATTTTAACTATATGTTTAACCTCTTTGCCGGGGTTAAATACAAAGTTCTATGCAAGCAAAAGTGCAATAATAAAATGCTCCAACATATTTCAACATTTTCTTTTTGCCCTTTTATGCCTTTAAGCTGAGTGGTGGCAAACTTAATCTCAGACTGACTTGTTCTCATGCAATTGGTTGCATAAGCAGGGGGAGGAGCTGGAGTAAATACTTGTGCAAAGATAAATGCATGTCAGATGCCTCTTTGCTGGCCCAAATGCTGCCAGGTTTCTTGGCTGGGAACCTTGTCTGCCTGCAGATTGACAAATGGAGACCATTATACAAAACCCCCATTTGATCCAATCAGTATTCCTAAACAAGAAAACTGTATGGCAGCTCAGGTGAGCCAAGCCATTTCAATCCCTTAGAAAAGCAGCGATATAAATTAGTAAAGCCACTGAAATATAAACAATGTAGCTACAAAATCTAGCTGGTCAAGCACATAGTGCTGGACATCTATTGTTTTTGTTCAGATTATTATTATTATTATTTGTATTATTATTATTTCCCGCCGTTTTTTTCAAATGCTTATAATATCCACAGCATAACTCAAAAACTCATGAAACTTGGCACAGTGCTAGACATCTATACTGTGTATAATCCTTTGCAACATAAATCTCATAGGTCATGTAATCTAGCAGCCATATTGCTTTTTGCAACAAATTTTGACAAACGCTTGAAAATATTCTTCTTCGGAACCGCTTGTTACAGATGTGAAACCTGCTGTGTGTATTGCTGTACTGACCTAGAATAAAGATTGTTCAAGAGAAGTGATTTAGTCACATGATCTAGCTGCCATTTTGAAATGTGCGAAAATCTTTAAGGTCATCTACCAATATTTTTTAAACTGCGAATTTTCATTTCATGTTCATACTCAACATGGCTGCTATGAGCCATTCGCCTTTTTATTGTTGTTTAATTGCGTAAATTGGTACTTTATGCATTATGTTTACACTATTTAACTAAATTACAGTGTAGTAGACATATGATTACACATAGTCATGACCCCTAAAAGCAATATTGCAGGCAAAATTCACACTGCGCAATCACCTTCGTGAAATAAAACATTTGCAAATTTTCATTAAACTTCTGCAAATTAGAGAGGTCTATAGTGAGCATTAGTATGTGCAATTTGAAAGCCATACATTGCATAGGTTGGTGGCCATTTAGTTTCGTATGCACTGTTTTTGAAAACTACAAAAATCTTCTTCCCCGAAGCCGCTTATGACACTGGTGTGAAATTTGGTTTATAGAGTTATCTTATGACTAACATTCAGATTTGTTCAAGAGAAGTTGATACGTCATGTGGTTTGGCAGCCATTTTGAATTGTTCAAAAAATGCTTAGTGATATTTTTTAATTAATTATAAAACAAAAATCGTTTAACAAAAATGCTTTATTTTTTACATGTTTATTGACATCTATGCTGAGAACTATTATGCATAATATGGAGGCTGTAAATCATATGATCTGGCAGCCATTTTGTTTTACGCAAAGATTTCGAAAAATCTATTTTCTCTGCAACCACTTATGTTAGAACTGTGAAACTTGCGGTATAACCTTACATTGTGACCTCGAGTCACAGTTATTAATGTTGAAGGAATTGGTCAAAAGCTGTGGCAGCCATATTTGTTTACGCAAACATTTTCGAAAATGAGCTTTCTTTGCAAGCTGTGAAATTTACTGTATAACCATATACTGTGACTTAGAGTTACATCTGTTTGTGTTGAAAGTACTGGTCATATGCTGTGGCAGCCATCTTTAAAAAAAAACGCAAACATTTTGAAAATGTGTTTTCTTTCCAACTGCTTATGTTAGAACTGTAAAAACTTGCTTTATAGCTTTATATTGTGACTTAGCTGCTTCTATGCCATTGCAAAGGCGATGCGCTTGGCCACCTCTAGTTCTGCTTGCAGCTATATTTTTACTTTGTTATAACAACCAATTCACAATGTTTATGCAATTAACTATTTAATATAATTTGGACTAATATTGTTTGTTAATGTCCAAACACAATCACCATAATACATTGACAATCTGATGATGATGATTATTATTATTATTATTATTATTATTAATAAAAATAATAATATATTGTGCTATTTAACCCTGAAAATTATGTATATTTTTGACTTTACAAGCCTAACCCTGATACAGTCTACAAAGCCATTATTATATCACTTTAGTTACTCAAATCTGTCCCTTACTGGCAGTAGAGAAGAGGCTTTTAAAAGGGTATGTCTCTGGACTGCAAACTTTGCTCACAAAATTACTTTTAAAACATTTTTGCAGTGCAGTGTTTAATTGCCAATATATACTATGCATGCATTATATATACAGGCGTACCTCAGAGATATTGTGGGTTCAGGGTCCAGCCGATCGCAATAAAGCCAATATAGCAATAAAGTGTGTATATGTGTATTTATGTGTTTATATGTGTATATATGTTGGAAAAATTGAGCCAATAGACTTTCAGGAAAGCCTGCAACAGCTTTAAATTTCACCCACCCAGCTTCTAACAGTTGATATTCAAGTGTCTAATAAACTAATATTTTACTGGGGGAGGTTTCCCTATCAGAGAGCAGTTAAAGGGACACTGAACCCAATTTTTTTCTTGTGTGATTCAGATAGAGCATGCAATTTTAAGCAACTTTCTAATTTACTCCTATTATCAAATTTTCTTCATTCTCTTGGTATGTTTATTTGAAAAGCAAGAATGTAAGTTTAGATGCCGACCCATTTTTGGTGAACAACCTGGGTTGTCCTTGCTGATTGGACAGCATTAATAAACAAGTGCTGTCCATGCTTCTGAACCAAAAATTAGCTGGCTCCTTAGCTTAGATGCCTTATTTTTCAAATAAAGATAGCAAGAGAACAAAGAAAAATTGATAATAGGAGTAAATTAGAAAGTTGCTTAAAATTGCATGTTCTATCTGAACCATGAAATAAAAAATTTGGGTTCAGTGTCCCTTTAAGTCTCAGGACTGAGGTAACTTATTCATTTGCTTCCTGTTCGTAGTTAAAGTGAAAGTAAATCCTTAGCTCCTACAGCAGAGCACGGCTAAAAAAAAATTTTGGCACGGCTATTGGTTAAGAGGTGAAAACGTCACCTCTTAGCCAAATTTTTTTTTAGCCGTGGGCTGCTGTAGCAGCTAAAAACGGCGATCGATTGAATCAAATAAAGGAGCTTTCTACATGAAGTATCTTATACTTCATGAATGAAAGTGCCCTTTATTTGTTTCAATAGTAAATCCTAGCGTTTGTAAAACGCTAGGATTTACTTTCACTTTAAATTGATACTGAACCCAAATGTAGCCACCAATCAGCAAGCGATACCCAGGCTCTGATCCAAAGATGGGCCGGCTTGTAAGCTTACATTCCTGCTTTTCAAATAAAGATACAAAGAGAACAAAAAAATAATAATAATAGGAGTAAATTAGAAAGTTGCTTAAAATAGCATGTTCTATCTAAATCATGAAAGAAAAAATTTGGGTTCAGTGTCCCTTCAAAGAAACATGAAACTCTTCTTTCATGATTCAGACAGAGCATACAATTTTAAACAATTTTCCAATTTATTTCTATTATCTAATGTACTTCATTCTCTTGGTATCCTTTGTTGAATAACTAGCAATGCACTACTGGGAACTAGCTGAATACATGCAGCTATCTCCCAGCAGTGCATTGCTGCTCCTGAGCCTACCTAGATATGCTTTTAAAAAAGGATTCCAAGTGAACAAAGCACATTAGGTAATAGAAGTTAATTGGAAAGTTGTTTAAAATTGTATGCACTATCTGAATCATGAAAAAGAAAAAAAAAAATACATTTTGGTTTTCATGTCTATTTAAGCAATGACACAATGTTGTAGGTCAGATATATGGATCCTATATGATGCACTGCAGCCTCTCTGGCCAAATTATAAATAAGAAAAGTACATTATAATCTTTTCTTTTTTTTATTTATTATTCAGAACTGACTATTTTATAGGGAACTACATTTTGAGCGTAATGTTCCTTTAACCTTTTGTTTTCTTCATGCAAACTATAAAAAAACGCGCTGCTGATATGTATGAAAAAGAATGTTTCCCTTTAAATAATGATGTCACCAGCTGAATCTTGAGTAGTGTGTTTTTAAACAATGCAGCTTTGCAGCAAAACCTGTGCAGAGCAGCAAAACAAGGGAACTTGTGTCTAGATACGCAGGGCACATTGAATCACTTGTAACCACGCCTTTATTTCACATCTTTTTAAAGTGTCCATTCTAAATAATGAGTCGAGGGGAAGTCACACTTCCCAGCATTTGAAAAGGTGATACATTGTTATTGTGAATATCTATCTAGGCTTTTCATTTTAATGAAAAGAGACCTAAAAGTGAACCTGAGGGCGGGGGAGGGGGCATCAGTGGAAGTGTGCGCAGGACTACCCTTGGATTCATTGATCTATATCCAAACAAAAACTAATAATTTTATCAAATTAGGCTATAAGAAAAATTACAAACATTTCTAAAAACATAAATATTCATGTGTAAGTTCAAAATGTATCTATCACTGAGTTTGGTTTTGATGACAAAATTGTATTTTTACCCAAAAATTCATGTTTGAAACTATTAGGATTAAGGTTGATATTAATATGTTGTAGAGCTGTACCCCTTAGCATGTAAGCCTATAAGCCCAGCTGTTTGTAGTTCACCTTCATAAGAGCCGACTACAACAGTGCAACTCTCGGCCGGGCCCTTTACCCATTTGATCCCTATAAATGTTATCTTGTATACCGCCTATGTTTATAGCGCTACGGAATCTGATGGCGTTCTACAAATACCTGATAATAATAATAGGAACAGTTTTCTAAGTAGGTGTGCTATACACTTGTTGTTAAAAAAATGATGTGGTATACACCAGTGAGATTATTATTATATTTATTATGCTTTATTTATAAAGTGCCAACAAATTCTGCAATGCTGTCCATGGGTACAAATGATAAAAGTTCAATGATGATAGAATATGTGTAAGAGACAAGACAAAATGTATCAAACAAATACAGAAAGAATTGAGGGCCCTATCTCTGTGGGAGCTTACAATCTAGAAGGGTAGGAGGGTGCGAAATAGGAGGTAAAGCCTGCAAGGATGAGAATGATGTTAGTGCAGCGTTAGATGAGGGCAATTATTAGGTAAGTGGAATTCATTTGTTATTGAATTGGGTGGTACGCTTCCTTGAATACAAATGTCTAGGAAATGTTTAAAGGAAGACAGATTAGAGCAAAGTCTGACAGTGTGAAGAAGTGCATTCCAGTGGGTTGGTGCAGCATGAGAGAAGTCCTGAAGTCTAGTGTGTGACGAGGTGATAATAGAAGATGTTGGACCTTAGAGGGCAGGTAGGAGTATATTTGTTTATTAGTGAGAACTCACAAAGTGGTGCAGCAGAAACAGAGTTGCGGGAATGGTGGATTAGGCTGGCAGAGGCAATTAGGATGGATTGAAGTGGGAGAAAAGAAGGCCAGTTAGTAAGTTATTGCAGTTGTCAAATTGGGAAATTACAAGGGAGTGGATTAGTTGCTTAGTGGTGTCAGTGCTGGGAAACTGACACATTTTGGAGATATTGCTTAGGTAGTTGTGGAAGGATAAATAGAGCAATTGAATATGGGGGGGGGGGGGGGGTGAAGGACAGATTGGAGTCAAGTGTAATTCAGAGGCAGTGGACTTGGGGTGATGGGTAGATAGTGATTCCGCCAACAGTGATAGAAAAGTCAGACATCAAAGTAGTTCTAGAGGGGGGATAGAATGAACTCAGTCTTGGACATCTTAATATTTAGGTGGTGAGAGGCCATCCAGGAAGAAATGCCATATAAGCAGTTACTGACATGAGAAGGGACAGAGGGAGAGAAAGCAGGGGTGGAGAGTTAGATCTGAATGCCATCAGCATAGTTCCTGTTGATACGTTTACCCAGTGAAGAAGTATAATTAGAGAAGCGTAGAGGATCCAGGAAAAGCCTTGAGGTTCTCCAACTGACAGAGGCTTTGAAGATGAGGATTCACCAGCAAATGACACAGAAAAGGACCTGTTAGAAACATAAGAGTGGATCCAAGAGAGGGCAGTTTCACAGAGACCAAGAGAACTGAGAGTCTGTAGGAGGTAAATGGTGTTGAAGGCAGCTGAGAGGTCAAGTAAGATAAGTATAGCGTAGTGGCCATTACTTTTCCCAGAAAGATGTTCATTAGTAACTTTGGTGAGGGAAGTCTGAGTTTAAAGTTGGGGACAGAAGCTAGATTGCAGGGGATCAAGCAAGGAGTTAGATGACAGGTGGGTTAGGCGGTAGTAAACTATTTTTTCCTGGAGTTTTGATGTTAGTGGAAGCAGTGATATGGGGCGGTAGTTTGCAAGGGAATTAGGGTCAATTAGGGTTAAGGATTTTCAGTATGGGAGTTGCCTTTGCATGTTTGAAGGAAGATGGGTATGAACCGATAGAAAGGAATAGGTTGAAAATGTAATAGCTGAAGTGAGGGTGGAAGTCAGAGATGGTATTAGATGTAAAGGGATAGGGTTGATCGGGAAGGTAGTGAGGCATGAGGAAGACAGTAAGTAACCCACTTCATTCTCAGTGGCTGGCAGGAAGAAGGAGAGAGTGTCAGAGGGGGTGACTGGGGGTGGAGATGGAAGATTGCAGGCTTGTGTCAGGATGTTGCTTCGGATAGATTGTGTTTTGTTTAGAAAGTAGTCTGCCAGGTCTTGAGCACTAAAGGTAGACAAAGGGGGTTGTGCAGATGAGTAGAGGAGAGTTGAAGGTAGAAAAGAGTAATTTAGGGTTTGAGGAGAGAGTAGATATAAGAGAAAAGAAGTAGGTTTGATTGGCTAAGTGAAGTGAGATGTGTTTAAATGAAGAATGAACTTATAGTGGATGAAATCAGGTTCAGAATGAGATTTCCTCCAGGCACACTCAGCAGTGCAGGAGCATTTTTGCAAGTAGCGTATTTATTGAGAGTTCCAGGGCTGTAATAGAAGACGTGGGGTTTTGCGTAGATATGCTGGAGCAAGAATGTCTAGTGCAGAGGAGAGAGTATTGTTGTAGTGGGCTGTACCAAGGCCTGGGAAGGTTATGGTGGAAGTGTGAGGGAGGAGATGTTGAATATGTTTGGAAAATTGGAGAGGCTCCACGGATTGCAGACTTCTACAGATGAGGGGTCGAGATGGAGAAGTGGGTTTAGCCGGTACATTACGATTGTAGGTGAACAGGTGGTGGTCTGAAATGGAAAACGTGTGACAGGTGAAGTCTGATATAGAGTAGAGGTAAGAGAATACCAGAGCAATACAGGGTCTGTTGCAGTGAGTAGGGAATAGGGTGGATTGTGAGAGACCGATGGAGGATGTAAGTGAAAAAAGTTTAAAGGCAGCAAGGGCAGAATTTGAGCGGGTATATTTGGAGAGAGATAGTGAAGAAGCCAAGTGGCAAATTGTGAGGTTGGTCCAGGAGGGCTGCCACTCTGAGAGATAGGGGGAGAACAGGTGAATACAGTGAACTTAAAAGGAGGAGAAGGAGAGAGATGGAAGGAGAGGCAGCACAGGTGTAGCAATGATATCACCCCATGAATGCATTAGACACATATGCTGCAATGATCTATTTGAACACACAGACATGCACAATCATGGGGTTAGATAACTGCTACCCAGCACACTTTGAACTCATAGACAGCATGTATTTAACCATTGCCTAGTATGCAGCTTTCACAGCAGTATGAAGGTGGCACTAAAGAGGGAGGAAAAGAGAGGAGGGTGCTGCGGCAAGTGGAAATGTAAAGCAGTTTTGGAAGTGCCTGTTAAAAAAAAGTGCTATGTTCCCACTGCTTTCCTCAACCATATCAGGGGCTTAAAGTACATTTTACTGGGCACCAGGGTTTATTTTTAATCCCTATGGTGCCCTGGAACTTGTTGTCATTGTGAGTCCACATGCTGGTAAACAGCACAATGTACCAATTTGGGGTAAGTGTGTAATTTGTTTCAGTTGTGCCCAAAATTGCAACTTATAGAGAGCAAATTTAGTGATTTAGTGCTCACCCAGAAAGCAGTAAATTTGTATTGACGCTGAAGTTTTCACCATATTTAATATATTATATGCCTCTGAAGGACTTATGGATCTTAACTTCACCAATTATTTGATTGTAAAGTTTTCTTAAAATAGAACACAATTTTTTTAAGCCAGCAATAGGCAAGCCATTTGTCTCCAAGAGTCAAATTTCTGATCTTCAAATGCTCAAATGGGTTATGCAGTGTCTTCAACTCTAAAATAGGATTAATACCAAAAAAAGTTCAAATCCAGTGTTGTTAAGAAATATTTGATTGATTAGAGGAAGAAGAATACTGAGTTTGGGCAGAGGCGTGAGGCATAAAGTAGTGGAAATATGTGATCTGGAAGTAAAAAAAGACATCCTAGCACTAGGGTTACTACCCAGCTGGTATTTTACCAACACGGTCGGTATTTGTGAGATTTAGGTTAAACTTCAAAATAAAGATTAAATAAAGATGCCATCATGAGTAAACTTCTTATAAATGTATTAGAATCTAATTATAAACCAATAATCAGTCCTAGCAACTTTTGTCCCCAATATATGATGTATAATTATACAGGGAGTGCAGAATTATTAGGCAAGATGTATTTTTGAGGATTAATTTTATTATTGAACAACAACCATGTTCTCAATGAACCCAAAAAACTCATTAATATCAAAGCTGAATAGTTTTGGAAGTAGTTTTTAGTTTGTTTTTAGTTATAGCTATTTTAGGGGGATATCTGTGTGTGCAGGTGACTATTACTGTGCATAATTATTAGGCAACTTAACAAAAAACAAATATATACCCATTTCAATTATTTATTTTTACCAGTGAAACCAATATAACATCTCAACATTCACAAATATACATTTCTGACATTCAAAAACAAAACGAAAACAAATCATTGACCAATATAGCCACCTTTCTTTGCAAGGACACTCAAAAGCCTGCCATCCATGGATTCTCTCAGTGTTTTGATCTGTTCACCATCAAGATTGCGTGCAGCAGCAACCACAGCCTCCCAGACACTGTTCAGAGAGGTGTACTATTTTCCCTCCTTGTAAATCTCACATTTGATGATGGACCACAGGTTCTCAATGGGGTTCAGATCAGGTGAACAAGGAGGCCATGTCATTAGATTTTCTTCTTTTATACCCTTTCTTGCCAGCCACGCTGTGGAGTGATGGAGCATTGTCCTGCATGAAAATCATGTTTTTCTTGAAGGATGCAGACTTCTTCCTGTACCACTGCTTGAAGAAGGTGTCTTCCAGAAACTGGCAGTAGGACTGGGAGTTGAGCTTGACTCCATCCTCAACCCGAAAAGGCCCCACAAGCTCATCTTTGATGATACCAGCCCAAACCAGTACTCCACCTCCACCTTGCTGGCGCCTGAGTCGGACTGGAGCTCTCTGCCCTTTACCAATCCAGCCACGGGCCCATCCATCTGGCCCATCAAGACTCACTCTCATTTTATCAGTCCATAAAACCTTAGAAAAATCAGTCTTGAGATATTTCTTGGCCCAGTCTTGACGTTTCAGCTTGTGTGTCTTGTTCAGTGGTGGTCGTCTTTCAGCCTTTCTTACCTTGGCCATGTCTCTGAGTATTGCACACCTTGTGCTTTTGGGCACTCCAGTGATGTTGCAGCTCTGAAATATGGCCAAACTGGTGGCAAGTGGCATCTTGGCAGCTGCACGCTTGACTTTTTCTCAGTTCATAGGCAGTTATTTTGCGCCTTGGTTTTTCCACACGCTTCTTGCGACCCTGTTGACTATTTTGAATGAAACGCTTGATTGTACGATGATCACGCTTCAGAAGCTTTGCAATTTTAAGAGTGCTGCATCCCTCTGCAAGATATCTCACTATTTTTTACTTTTCTGAGCCTGTCAAGTCCTTCTTTTGACCCATTTTGCCAAAGGAAAGGAAGTTGCCTAATAATTATGCACACCTGATATAGGGTGTTGATGTCATTAGACCACACCCCTTCTCATTACAGAGATGCACATCACCTAATATGCTTAATTGGTAGTAGGCTTTCGAGCCTATACAGCTTGGAGTAAGACAACATGCATAAAGAGGATGATGTGGTCAAAATACTCATTTGCCTAATAATTCTGCACTCCCTGTATATGCAAATGTATGCTAATGAGCATGGCCGGTATTTTTTTCCAGTAAAGATGGCAATCCTACCTAGCATTAAAACTAGAAGCAGGACATACATGAAGCAAAATCTCTGGTGCTACCGTTTTACCATCACTGTACTTAGGTGTTTGAAAACGTAAAATAAAATATGATGTGAATACAATGTATTTCTATGTTGGTGGGACCAGTAACGATCATCTCTGTAAAAAGCAATGTTTGTGAGTAGTCATAGAACAATATATATTTTTATTATTTTACTTTATTTATTAAGCACCAACAAATCTCTTTACTAATAGTAATTATCCCTCCTGTATCCATGTGATCTTAGTCACTACTTCCTGTAATAACTGTCCTGGTCACTCTGCCTTCTATAGTAACTTTCTCTTCTGTTTACATCTAAGTTACTCTGCCTCCTTTACTAACAGTTGCCTCCTCTGTATCTCTGGTTCATGTCACTGTGCTTCATGTACTAATAGTAACTGCCCCCTCTGTGTATCTGTGGCCCTGATTACTCTGCCTCATTACTAATACTAACTATCCCTTCTGTTTGTCTGAGTTCTGGTTTAAAGAAGTTATCTAATATTAGTAATTATCCATTCTGTGTGCATGTGGTCCTACTCACTCTGCTTCCTTTACTAATAGAAACTATCCCTCTTGTGGGTCTGTGGTCCTGATCACTCTTCTGCCTCTACTAAAGATAGATGGGTCTGTTGTGCTGTTTACTCTGCCTTATATACTAAAAGTAAGTATCCCTCCTATGTGTTTGTGGTGTGGTCCTGGCAACTACCTCCTATACTAATAGATAATGTTTCTCCTGTGAGCCTGTTGTCCTGGTCAGCCTGCCTCCAGTACTAATAGTAACTATCCCTCATTTGCATTAGTGGCCCTGGTCAGTCTGCCTCCAGTACTAATAGTAACTATCCTTAATGTGTATTAGTATTGGAGGCAGACTGACCAGGGCCAATAGGCCCTGGTCAGTCTGCCTCCAATACTAATAGTAACTATCCTTAATGTGTATTAGTGGCCCTGGTCAGTCTGCCTCCAATACTAATAGTAACTATCCTTAATGTGTATTAGTGGCCCTGGTCAGTCTGCCTCCAGTACTAATAGTAACTATCCTTAATGTGTATTAGTGGCCCTGGTCAGTCTGCCTCCAGTACTAATAGTAATTATCCTTAATGTGTATTAGTGGCCCTGGTCAGTCTGCCTCCAGTACTAATAGTAACTATCCTTAATGTGTATTAGTGGCCCTGGTCAGTCTGCCTCCAGTACTAATAGTAACTATCCCTCCTGTGTGCCTCTAGTTGTGATAACTCTGCCTCCTTTAGTAATAGAGACAACCCCACTGTCTGTTGCCACTGCCTCTCTACCTCCTATACTAATAGTAAATACCCCTTGTATAAATCTGTAGTCCTGCATAAGTAGTCTGATAACCGAAGAGCTCTCTGAGTGTCGCTTACCCTGATAAAGTTTAGTGCTTTCACACTACCACTGCCAGCACACTTTCTAGTAACTGCTGCTCCACATATAAAGGACAAATAGTCTCT
The DNA here is from genome assembly GCF_027579735.1 of Bombina bombina. Classification (NCBI taxonomy): domain Eukaryota; kingdom Metazoa; phylum Chordata; class Amphibia; order Anura; family Bombinatoridae; genus Bombina; species Bombina bombina. The sequence continues at coordinate 1,052,770,260 of NC_069504.1, forward strand.
TTCTCTTATCATGCTGTTTAATGACATCTATGTGAGCATACATACTTGTTATAGGGCTAAATACATTATCTCATACAAATTTAGGGATAATGTGTGGGTATTTGTTTTCCATTGGTTGTTGCCCTATGATAATGATAAGTGTTTGCTTTTGCCACATATTAGTGTTTAACAGCCAAGTGTGAGTGTTTTTTTTTTAACAAAATATTTTTATATCCAGATAGAATATTTGATTTACTCAATGCTTCTCACACAGAGAATTCTAAATTGAAATGTGTTGATTAAACTTGTGTCCTTTTTTATTCAGTTATACACTTGCTGAGTGCTCTCTCTGACTCACACAGTTATACACTTGCTGAGTGCTCTCTCTGACTCATACAGTTATACACTTGCTGAGTGCTCTCTCTGACTCACACAGTTATACACTTGCTGAGTGCTCTCTCTGACTCACACAGTTATATACTTGCTGAGTGCTCTCTCTGACTCACAGAGTTATATACTTGCTGAGTGCTCTCTCTGACTCACACAGTTATACACTTGCTGAGTGCTCTCTCTGACTCACACAGTTATATACTTGCTGCGTTCTCTCTCTGGCTCACACAGTTATACACTTGCTGAGTGCTCTCTCTGACTCACACAGTTATACACTTGCTGAGTGCTCTCTCTGACTCACACAGTTATATACTTGTTGCGTTCTCTCTCTGGCTCACACAGTTATACACTTGCTGAGTGCTCTCTCTGACTCACAGAGTTATATACTTGCTGAGTGCTCTCTCTGACTCACACAGCTATAAACTTGCTGAGTGCTCTCTCTGATTCACACAGCTATAAACTTGCTGAGTGCTCTCTCTGACTCACACAGTTATACACTTGCTGAGTGCTCTCTCTGACTCACACAGTTATACACTTGCTGGTGCTCTCTCTGACTCACACAGTTATATACTTTCTGAGTGCTCTCTCTGACTCACACAGTTATATACTTTCTGAGTGCTCTCTCTGACTCACACAGTTATACACTTGCTGAGTGCTCTCTCTGACTCACAGAGTTATATACTTGCTGAGTGCTCTCTCTGACTCACACAGCTATAAACTTGCTGAGTGCTCTCTCTGATTCACACAGCTATAAACTTGCTGAGTGCTCTCTCTGACTCACACAGTTATACACTTGCTGAGTGCTCTCTCTGACTCACACAGTTATACACTTGCTGGTGCTCTCTCTGACTCACACAGTTATATACTTTCTGAGTGCTCTCTCTGACTCACACAGTTATACACTTGCTGAGTGCTCTCTCTGATCCACACAGTTATACACTTGCTGGTGCTCTCTCTGACTCACACAGTTATATACTTTCTGAGTGCTCTCTCTGACTCACACAGTTATACACTTGCTGAGTGCTCTCTCTGATCCACACAGTTATACACTTGCTGGTGCTCTCTCTGACTCACACAGTTATACACTTGCTGAGTGCTCTCTCTGACTCACACAGTTATACACTTGCTGAGTACTCTCTCTGACTCACACAGTTATACACTTGCTGAGTGCTCTCTCTGACTCACACAGTTATACACTTGCTGAGTGCTCTCTCTGACTCACACAATTATACACTTGCTGAGTGCTCTCTCTGACTCACACAGTTATATACTTGCTGAGTGCTCTCTCTGACTCACACAGTTATATACTTGCTGAGTGCTCTCTCTGACTCACAGAGTTATATACTTGCTGAGTGCTCTCTCTGACTCACAGAGTTATATACTTGCTGAGTGCTCTCTCTGACTCACACAGTTATATACTTGCTGAGTGCTCTCTCTAACTCACACAGTTATACACTTGCTGAGTGCTCTCTCTGACTCACACAGTTATACACTTGCAGAGTGCTCTCTCTGACTCACACAGTTATACATTTGCTGAGTGGTCTCTCTGACTCACACAGTTATACACTTGCCGAGTGCTCTCTCTGACTCACACAGTTATACACTTGCTGAGTGCTCTCTCTGACTCACACAGTTATACACTTGCTGAGTGCTCTCTCTGACTCACACAGTTATACATTTGCTGAGTGGTCTCTCTGACGCACACAGTTATACACTTGCCGAGTGCTCTCTCTGACTCACACAGTTATACACTTGCTGAGTGCTCTCTCTGACTCACACAGTTATACACTTGCTGAGTGCTCTCTCTGACTCACAGAATTATATACTTGCTGAGTGCTCTCTCTGACTCACACAGTTATATACTTGCTGAGTGCTCTCTCTGACTCACACAGTTATATACTTGCTGAGTGCTCTCTCTGACTCACACAGTTATACACTTGCTGAGTGCTCTCTCTGACTCACACAGTTATACACTTGCTGAGTGCTCTCTCTGACTCACAGAGTTATATACTTGCTGAGTTCTCTCTCTGACTCACAGAGTTATACACTTGCGGAGTGCTCTCTCTGACTCACAGAGTTATATACTTGCTGAGTGCTCTCTCTGACTCACACAGTTATAAACTTGCTGAGTGCTCTCTCTGACTCACACAGTTATACACTTGCTGAGTGCTCTCTCTGACTCACACAGTTATACACTTGCTGAGTGCTCTCTCTGACTCACACAGTTATACACTTGCTGAGTGCTCTCTCTGACTCACACAGTTATACACTTGCCGAGTGCTCTCTCTGACTCACACAGTTATACACTTGCTAGGTGCTCTCTCTGATTCACACAGTGATACACTTGCTAGGTGCTCTCTCTGACTCACACAGTTACACTTGTTGAGTGCTCTCTCTGACTCACACGGTTATACACTTGCTGAGTGCTCTCTCTGACTCACACAGTTATACACTTGCCGAGTGCTCTCTCTGACTCACACAGTTATACACTTGCTAGGTGCTCTCTCAGATTCACACAGTTATACACTTGCTAGGTGCTCTCTCTGACTCACACAGTTACACTTGTTGAGTGCTCTCTCTGACTCACACAGTTATACACTTGCTGAGTGCTCTCTCTGACTCACACAGTTACACTTGTTGAGTGCTCTCTCTGACTTACACAGTTATACACTTGCTGAGTGCTCTCTCTGACTCCCACAGTTACACTTGTTGAGTGCTCTCTCTGACTCACACAGTTATACACTTGCTGAGTGCTCTCTCTGACTCACACAGTTATACACTTGCTGAGTGCTCTCTCTGACTCACACAGTTATACACTTGCTGAGTGCTCTCTCTGATTCAGTTATACACTTGCTCTGGGCTCTCCTTGACTCATTTATGCATATGTTGAAGGCTCTTATTGACTCACTCAGTTATACACCTGCTGAGGGTTCTCCAGGACTCAGTTATACACTTTTTGTGAGGGCTCTTTCTCTGACTCAGGGAAAAAAAACCTTGCTGAGGTCTCTGTCTCACACAGTTACACACTTGCTGGGGTCTCTGTCTCACACAGTTACACACTTGCTTGGGTCTCTGTCTCACACAGTTACACACTTGCTGGGATCTCTGTCTCACACAGTTACACACTTGCTGGGTTCTCTGTCTCACACAGTTACACACTTGCTGGGATCTCTGTCTCACACAGTTACACACTTGCTGGGGTCTCTGTCTCACACAGTTACACACTTGCTTGGGTCTCTGTCTCACAGACTCACACAGTTACACACTTGCTTGGGTCTCTGTCTCACACAATTACACACTTGCTGGGATCTCTGTCTCACACAGTTACACACTTGCTGAGGTCTCTGTCTCACACAGTTACACACTTGCTAGGGTCTCTGTCTCACACAGTTACACACTTGCTGGTGTCTCTGTCTCACACAGTTACACACTTGCTGGGGTCTCTGTCTCACACAGTTACACACTTGCTGGTGTCTCTGTCTCACACAGTTACACACTTGCTGGGGTCTCTGTCTCACACAGTTACACACTTGCTGGGGTCTCTGTCTCACACAGTTACATACTTGCTGGGGTCTCTGTCTCACACAGTTACACACTTGCTAGGGTCTCTGTCTCACACAGTTACATACTTGCTAGGGTCTCTGTCTCACACAGTTACACACTTGCTGGTGTCTCTGTCTCACACAGTTACACACTTGCTGGGGTCTCTGTCTCACACAGTTACACACTTGCTGGGATCTCTGTCTCACACAGTTACACACTTGCTGGGGTCTCTGTCTCACACAGTTACACACTTGCTAGGGTCTCTGTCTCACACAGTTACATACTTGCTAGGGTCTCTGTCTCACACAGTTACACACTTGCTGGGGTCTCTGTCTCACACAGTTACATACTTGCTGGGGTCTCTGTCTCACACAGTTACACACTTGCTAGGGTCTCTGTCTCACACAGTTACATACTTGCTAGGGTCTCTGTCTCACACAGTTACACACTTGCTGGGGTCTCTGTCTCACACAGTTACATACTTGCTAGGGTCTCTGTCTCACACAGTTACACACTTGCTAGGGTCTCTGTCTCACACAGTTACACACTTGCTAGGGTCTCTGTCTCACACAGTTACACACTTGCTGGGGTCTCTGTCTCACACAGTTACACACTTGCTAGGGTCTCTGTCTCACACAGTTACATACTTGCTAGGGTCTCTGTCTCACACAGTTACGCACTTGCTAGGGTCTCTGTCTCACACAGTTACACACTTGCTGGGGTCTCTGTCTCACACAGTTACACACTTGCTAGGGTCTCTGTCTCACACAGTTACACACTTGCTGGGGTCTCTGTCTCACACAGTTACACACTTGCTGGGGTCTCTGTCTCACACAGTTACACACTTGCTAGGGTCTGTGTCTCACACAGTTACACACTTGCTAGGGTCTCTGTCTCACACAGTTACACACTTGCTAGGGTCTCTGTCTCACACAGTTACACACTTGCTGGGGTCTCTGTCTCACACAGTTACGCACTTGCTAGGGTCTCTGTCTCACACAGTTACACACTTGCTGGGGTCTCTGTCTCACACAGTTACACACTTGCTGGGGTCTCTGTCTCACACAGTTACACACTTGCTGGGGTCTCTGTCTCACACAGTTACACACTTGCTGGGGTCTCTGTCTCACACAGTTACACACTTGCTGGGGTCTCTGTCTCACACAGTTACATACTTGCTAGGGTCTCTGTCTCACACAGTTACATACTTGCTAGGGTCTCTGTCTCACACAGTTACATACTTGCTAGGGTCTCTGTCTCACACAGTTACACACTGCTTGGGTCTCTGTCTCACACAGTTACACACTTGCTAGGGTCTCTGTCTCACACAGTTACACACTTGCTGGGGTCTCTGTCTCACACAGTTACACACTTGCTTGGGTCTCTGTCTCACACAGTTACACACTGCTTGGGTCTCTGTCTCACACAGTTACACACTTGCTGGGGTCTCTGTCTCACACAGTTACACACTTGCTTGGGTCTCTGTCTCACACAGTTACACACTTGCTAGGGTCTCTGTCTCACACAGTTACACACTTGCTGGGGTCTCTGTCTCACACAGTTACACACTTGCTGGGGTCTCTGTCTCACACAGTTACATACTTGCTGGGGTCTCTGTCTCACACAGTTACACACTTGCTAGGGTCTCTGTCTCACACAGTTACATACTTGCTAGGGTCTCTGTCTCACACAGTTACACACTTGCTGGTGTCTCTGTCTCACACAGTTACACACTTGCTGGGGTCTCTGTCTCACACAGTTACACACTTGCTGGGATCTCTGTCTCACACAGTTACACACTTGCTGGGGTCTCTGTCTCACACAGTTACACACTTGCTAGGGTCTCTGTCTCACACAGTTACATACTTGCTAGGGTCTCTGTCTCACACAGTTACACACTTGCTGGGGTCTCTGTCTCACACAGTTACATACTTGCTGGGGTCTCTGTCTCACACAGTTACACACTTGCTAGGGTCTCTGTCTCACACAGTTACATACTTGCTAGGGTCTCTGTCTCACACAGTTACACACTTGCTGGGGTCTCTGTCTCACACAGTTACATACTTGCTAGGGTCTCTGTCTCACACAGTTACACACTTGCTAGGGTCTCTGTCTCACACAGTTACACACTTGCTAGGGTCTCTGTCTCACACAGTTACACACTTGCTGGGGTCTCTGTCTCACACAGTTACACACTTGCTAGGGTCTCTGTCTCACACAGTTACATACTTGCTAGGGTCTCTGTCTCACACAGTTACGCACTTGCTAGGGTCTCTGTCTCACACAGTTACACACTTGCTGGGGTCTCTGTCTCACACAGTTACACACTTGCTAGGGTCTCTGTCTCACACAGTTACACACTTGCTGGGGTCTCTGTCTCACACAGTTACACACTTGCTGGGGTCTCTGTCTCACACAGTTACACACTTGCTAGGGTCTCTGTCTCACACAGTTACACACTTGCTAGGGTCTCTGTCTCACACAGTTACACACTTGCTAGGGTCTCTGTCTCACACAGTTACACACTTGCTGGGGTCTCTGTCTCACACAGTTACGCACTTGCTAGGGTCTCTGTCTCACACAGTTACACACTTGCTGGGGTCTCTGTCTCACACAGTTACACACTTGCTGGGGTCTCTGTCTCACACAGTTACACACTTGCTGGGGTCTCTGTCTCACACAGTTACACACTTGCTGGGGTCTCTGTCTCACACAGTTACACACTTGCTGGGGTCTCTGTCTCACACAGTTACATACTTGCTAGGGTCTCTGTCTCACACAGTTACATACTTGCTAGGGTCTCTGTCTCACACAGTTACATACTTGCTAGGGTCTCTGTCTCACACAGTTACACACTGCTTGGGTCTCTGTCTCACACAGTTACACACTTGCTAGGGTCTCTGTCTCACACAGTTACACACTTGCTGGGGTCTCTGTCTCACACAGTTACACACTTGCTTGGGTCTCTGTCTCACACAGTTACACACTGCTTGGGTCTCTGTCTCACACAGTTACACACTTGCTGGGGTCTCTGTCTCACACAGTTACACACTTGCTTGGGTCTCTGTCTCACACAGTTACACACTTGCTAGGGTCTCTGTCTCACACAGTTACACACTTGCTGGGGTCTCTGTCTCACACAGTTACACACTTGCTCTACAGGCATCACACAGATCTGCACTTGTATAGGACACTCTGTGACCCAGAAAGTTTACAGTTGCCAGATGCTGAACTCTTTCTCTCTCTGCATGATCACACGGTTGTCTCTCTCTGTGCATCACTCAGTTTTGTCTGTAGCTCACACGATTATAAACTTGCATAATGTTCGTTGTCTCTTGTGTTATCGCTAGCTAGGTAGGTCTCACATGCTTATACACTTGTTACTGCACCCGTACTGAAGTTAGTGTAGAGCTCTCTTCCAGCTCTATTCAACAGGTAATAAAATGCTAATGAGAGGTGAGGAGGAGGGTGAGCTGCAGGGGGCTGTCCGCCAGAGGGAGGCAGAGAGCAGCCCACTCCCCTGGGAGTCCCAGACCCGCACTCACCCTGGCGCCCTGCTCACCTTCTCTTCCCATCTCCCAATCGCTCACTGTTTGCTTGTCTCCCAGGGACCCTTGTGCTGCTGCTGGAGAGCAACGGAGCCGAGCTGGCCGGGGGTCAGCATGAGGGGGATTCCGCGGCTGCTGCTGGTCACAGCTCTCCTGTCCTGCTGGAGCCAACCCCTGGCAGGAGCCAACTCATGGTGGTAAGTAACTTGTGAGATGTACACAATGTGTTTAAGTAATATGACCCGGGGTACAGTAAATGAAACGGGCACACAATAAAAAGCAGTAAATGATACCAGGATGGAGCTTTAATAGCGTACGAAATAGTACAATATAGTAACTCACTGTGCTTGTACTTTATTCATCTCTTTAGCCAAGGGGGTACGGATAGGGTGATGAAAATTCTTATATTCTTCTGAGAAAAAATCCCCCAAAAAACACTTTTCTGAAATCAATTATTAAATCTAATAATAAAAAGTTGTAGTTTTATACAAGTGATACAGTCGAGAGATAGGACAAACCCCTTTTTACTGGGCAGTATTTCTGGGGGATTCAGTCCCTGTTCCTCCGAGAGATAACATTGTTTTTTATACCTTTTGTTGTAGATACAGAGTAAGGTCTTGATACCTCATGTAATTTGACATAAATACTTTAGCCCACCTAAGGGGCTGATAGGGGGTGAGAGGGGCAGGCTGTCATAATGTGAATGGATAGGGGATTAATACAAACAGCAATAGAGGGTGCTAAAATGTCACCTACTCATGTACCACTTTTTATGCCCACTAGATTGCCAAGTGCCCTGAGAGAGGGGTGCTAAGTATGAATGTGTCCCCCATAATAACTTGCTTCCCCAGTTAGTGAGATTTGATTGCCCTGCCAGTTCATTTGCCCCTAGGACAATGAAGGAATTTGCTTGGAGGTTACTGATAAAGATATGGCAGAAGGTCATCAAATATGCAGTGCTTTGCTGCTGTTGATTACAGGAATAGATTTGCATGTACTGACCCATTCATTGCTAGTGGCCACTAGCCCCACTCCTCATTGTCCACTTTTATTATCAGCTGTTTTAAAAAATCACTCTTCACTTGTTTACTGAAACATCAGCTATGCAATGAAGTGGAAATGAATGGGTGATCCTTGGCAAAATTGTTAGCTATATTACTCCGGTGTATGCCAACTAATTGGTAAAGGTGAAAGCAAAACTATGGGGTACATATTTATTTATGCATTGTAAGATGGTGAATGTATCAAGATGTGTAGAATAATACAGCAAGTGAGCCAAATGTTTTATATGTTCTAAGCTCTGGAATATTGCTCCCTCCCAGTAAGTGAAGCATAAAAAAAACTGTAATTCACATTAAAAAAATCTGCATAGATTACTTCCCCCTATCAGTAGTAGAATAATTGGTTAGAGACTGAGTATCACAAATGCTTTGTTTATTTGTACAAGAAGTTTGATGCATTTCTGTCTCTGTAGGTCATTAGCACTGAACCCTGTGCAAAGACCAGAAATGTACATAATCGGAGCTCAACCCCTGTGCAGCCAGCTGACTGGACTTTCCCCTGGGCAGAGGAAGCTGTGCCAACTGTACCAGGATCATATGGTATACATTGGAGACGGTGCTAAGACAGGCATCAAGGAGTGCCAGCATCAATTCAAACAGAGGCGGTGGAACTGCAGCACTGTGGATAATAACTCCGTGTTTGGCAGAGTCATGCAAATAGGTAAGGTGCAGGTTCTTTTGGGGGCCAGTGATTTTTGTTAATTGATGGTAAAGATGGTACTTATCAGGGGTAGCTGTGCTAACATTACTTATGAACAGTAGCTTTAGCTGGACATTAACATTGCTTTATAAGGGTCTGTTACACTTAGTTATGTTACATAGCAGGGACAGTGTGCAAGCAGGCAGCTGGGTAAATATGATAGTTAAATCTAGTGCCAATGGTTTACTTTACTGTCAGTCTTTCAAACATTTGGCTAGTATTTAAACACTGCATGCTGTAGCAGTTCAGAATAATGCCTGCTCACACTCAACAGCTTAATTGTGTTTGATAACATTAACCCCTTGTCTGCCCTTACAGCTTCGCTGGCAGCTAAATTGTTAAAGGTGCAATATACTAGAGGCAGAAAAGAAACATATTTTCTCACAGATATGAACTATTCAAGAATTTATTTATTGTCACATTGTGTGTTGAATAAAATTTTCTGTTTTGTGCATTACAACCTTATTTATTACTTGCATCGGTAATTAGCAGGAAATAATATATGGCAAAACATTAATAATAAAATTGGCATTTTAGGGAACATAAGTACTGTATTTCTCCAAGAGTGTGCTTTTCTTTTTTAGGCATCAAGTATTATGGCAATGGTACTGCAAGTCACAATCCTTTTATTGATCAGTTTTTAGGTGCATATAATTTCCAGAAGAGAATTCAAGCGTTAAAAACAAAGAAACTGTAATATACTAATACTTTCTAAAGCTGTCAATTGCACTTTTTTCATGGTAAACTCTATCAAAGATAAAATAATTGTGATTAACTTGTTAGAAATACTATAGGCAGCTGCAGAAAGTGTACTAAACTAGAGGCTACTAATACTTGTATGACTGCTTATCATTCTTCTGAGGGATAATAACATGTGCACAGTTAGGTTTGTATTAATGACAGTGCTGCACTAAAGATACGTTTTAATGAAAGACACTTAGTATAAAATATAAAGACAATATTATAGGAAATTGAGAAATTAATAAGGTTATTGAAAGCTATTCAATATGATGGTTCTTTAGAGTGGCAATAAATGTGTGCCATCTAATTTCCAGTATACTCAGTAGTGGGGGTCTGCGGGCAATGGGAAATCTTTCTGAGTTAGAGAAGAGGGAGCACAGGGAATTACATTTCAGGCTGTGGGGTCATACATTAGTGTCAGCTGCAGGAGTGAGAATAAAAAAACAAATACTTTAACCGACTGGTTGCCAGAAAGGGCACTAGAGCATTGCAGACCAATGCATTTCAGCCCTCTGGCAGCCCATGGGTTAACAGTCATAACACAATCACACATTGTATAGGCACTTATATCTTTTTCTTCATGGGTTTTGCAGCTACACATTTATTTTTGCAGGAATTTGACCATTGCTGTATTTTGTGAGAACTTCAATGCAGGAAAATGTGTCAATGATTTTCTTGTTATGGGGGGGGGGGGGGCTGTGCAAGTCTCCTGAAATTTTACTTTTCATCTCTAGGAAGATTCTCTTTGATTTGTTATTTTTAGGGTTTAAAATATTTTGTCCCAAACCCAGTTATGTCAGTGGAAGCATGTGCAGCAACAGGTAGTGGCTTATTGTACAAATGAGCTGCACATTGTTTTACATATAATGGTTCATTTGATTAAAACACTGAATAAAGTAGGTGCCGCTACTTTGATATAAATATATGGTTTGATATATGGGATGAGCGTCTATAAATGTGTTAGAAACTAATGCATCAAGGAAGTTCACAATTCTAGATAATTAATAGCAAGGAATTGTAGTGAAATGATTAGTATTGGGCACATATAAGTCCCTGATAACAAGAGCATTGTAAATGACATACTAACCTAAGGCAAATCTCTTGTTATGATCTGAAACATGCCCGTGGTGTTTTTTACTGCTCTGTAATGTGCTGTACTGTGCATTATATCCATATCAGTTCCTGATTGGCTGCAGGCATATTCATAGCCATTCTAGGGCTGATACTCTTGTAATACAAAGGGAATACGTATCCAGAGGGCAAACACCACAGGCTACAGGGTCTTCAGTGCTTTCCAAAATATTGGTACAGAAAAAGGGGGTACTAATGGCACTACTGAATAATAAAAGTAAGGAACGCCTATAAATTATAGCTTTATTCTGCTTTTAGATTATAAGATCAGCATATACATTTCTTGGCTGGCAGGGGTGCTGTGTACAGATTTAACAAAGTGGAAAATCAGTACTAGACTGACAATATTATACACATGTATAGCACTCTCATTCCTCTTAGGCTGTTAAATTAAAGAGCAGAAATATACTGTGGAACGGCGGAGGTATGGAAAATTAAAATATAACTTTTAATAAAGTATTTAAAATGTGAGTAAACTCACACACATACAGCTTTAAAAACACTGAGGAGTGTATCAGGCTATGTATTGAACAATGCCAGAGACAGAACTTTTTTTCACTTTCTGCGATGAGATTCTCTTTGTGAAATTATTTCTGCAGGTCATTTTTAAATTAAATAAAATTGTAAATTTGTCAGTTACACTAAAGCACCAGATCAATTGCAATGTGTTGGTTAACTGGAGAATAAAGCAATATTTTAAGTTTTATAATCTAGTGCAGTAGTTGAAAATTGCATTGCATATTAGCTACAGACAAAAAAAGGAATTGTAAAATGTCTCTTGAATTAATTTGTTTCCTTTTCTCTTAGTCTAACATAGAAATGTATTAATAAAAAGGTGCATTGCTCATACGAACATCTTACATTCAGAAAAAAACAGCTTGCAGACTGTGAAAAGTTAGGGAACAAGCTTGCAAAAATCTCAGAGCCAGACAACAATCAATGCACTGCTGCTTTGCAGCACTACTGCATATTTGATTGTTGTCTTCAAACAGTACTTTTCTCTGGATGCACTGTGTTAAGGAAAACTTATACAATGCAGCCAGAGAACAGCTCTGTTTAAAAAGAACAGCCTAATGTGGAGCAGCGCTGAAAAGTGCTAACAGTTCCTGCTCTTTCTGCAGACATGCTGCATTTTCTGCAATGACATCTCAGATCACTCTATGTTCTGCCTTGGGGATGCTACCAATGAGGTGGATGCACGGTTATAAATTCTTTATCCTTCCCAACCTAGGATGTAGGTGTTAATCCATAGTTGGATTATCTATATGATACATAATCGTGCTATACTGGAATTCATTGGCTTTGGGTGGCAGCAATACTAATTTATTAATATAGATTGATAATGACACTCATATAATACAATGTGAGTAAGTATGGTTTAATATAATCATAAGCATGCAATTGTCTTTGAGTCTACTGTTTAGAATAACCTACTAAGGGTTATGCAGTGCATTCATATATATTGTGCTGTTGTACCCTTAAATATCCTTGATCATTTCTATTAGTACTAATCTAAAAAATATATATATATATATATATATATATATTTTTATTCAGCAATAGCTTGCTATATACTGTTATTTATCGTGATTAAGATAGAGCATGCAATTTTAAGAAAGTTTCTAATTTACTCCTATTATCAAATTCTTTTCATTATCTTGGTATCTTTATTTGAAATGCAAGAAAGTAAGTTTAGATGCCCATTTTTGGTGAACACACTGTGTTGTTCTTGCTGATTTGTGGGTAAATTCACCTACCAATAAACAAGTGCTTTCCATGGTTCTGAACGAAAAAAATAGTTTAGATGCCTTCTTTTTCAAATAAAAACTAGAAACTAAGAAAAATTGATAATAGGAGTAAATTAGAAAGTTGTTTAAAATTGCATGCTCTATCTGAATCATGAAAGAAAAAAAATGTGGGTTCAGTGTCCCTTTAATGTACTAGTAGATTATAGAAATTATTAGGTAGTAATTACTGAACTAGGTAATAGCACTGTTGGATATTGTGTGCTTATGCACTTGGTAACAATAGTATTTAATTGTATAAAGCCTATAGATACACGCACACATCCGCAGTGTATCCGGCTTACATATGTCAACTTTATCTCTTTCCAAAATATTGGAGGTTTTTCTTGGGTAAATAATATGCTGTTTTAAATGTAAAGGGACATACAAAGTTAAAATTATTAAACTTTCTTGGTTCAGTTATTAAATTTACTTTGCTCTCTTGGCACCTTTTGTTGAAAAGCATACCTAGATAGGCTTAGGAGCCGCAGTGCACTCCTGGAAACTGGGTGCTGATTAGTAGCTACACACTTATGCCTCTTTTTATTGGCTCATCAGATGTGTTCAGATAGCTCTCAGAAGTGCTTTGCAGGGATTAAACACATAGGGCTAAATTACAAGTGGAGCACTAATTTATCACGCGACCATAAATGGGCAAATTTGCCTGTTAATGGGCATGCAATAAATAATCAGACATTACAAATGGCTGGTTATTGCTACTGAAAGCTCAAGGTAGTGTTCGCTTTGCACCTAACTTGTAATACCAGTGCAAATTTGCATGCTCTGTTATTGCGAAGTTGAGCTCAAATATCACTTTGGTGGAAGGGATATTTTGTGCTCAATTTATAATCTAGCCCATAGTTGTGTAAAGCAATAGTTCAAGTAATAAAATTTTCTAACACATTAGAGCATTCTCTTTCTGCAATTTTATGTCTTTTTAAAAGGCTTTTGTTTTCTGTATATGGCGCACAATATGCACTACCTATCATATAAACGTTATATTTTATTCCCCCCTACCCCCTTCAGAGGGACCTGTCAGTATCTTCTAATTGACTATGTGTGTTCTAAGACAGCAGCTATCTTCATTTTGGCTTGCACGGTGTATTCAGTTAGTCTGTTTCCTGAGTAGGCTACACAACCATATGCTGCAGAGGGACTTTTAGCAGTAACAGAATTTACAGCACTACTGGCTATGGTAAATAGACAATCATTTAAAGTAAGCTTTTACATTAACAACCTTTTTTTATTACTAGTGAGTATAGGTCAGACATTCCCAATATATATATATACTGTATATTGCTCAGTAACAGGGAAAAGATCTTCGCAGCTCAGCAGGGGGTGCTATGTATCCATATGGAGGTGCATAGCTGCCCCAGCACCTTCATAGTATCGCCACTGTGTGCAACCAGCCATAAGCTGTCTCATTAAAGGGACATTAAACACTTTGAGATGGTAATATAAAATGATAAATTGTATAAATAAAACAGCTCTGCAATATGCTTTCATTATTTATTTTGTCCTCTTTGCCTGTAATTCCATTCTGAAATTGTGAGCTTTTCAGTTCCTGTTAGAAATGGAAGTGCAGAACACTGTTAAATCCAGCACAACCATTGGCTGCACACTCTAGTGACCTATTTATAACTGTCCCTAATTGGCCACAGCAGAGAAGGTAACACAAGTTACAACATGGCAGCTCCCAGTGTTTTATAGACACTAAAACTTTACACTTATTTTGTCATTTTTGAAACAACTAATGAAACTTTAAAAAATACATCTACATGTTAGTCATGGACTAATCTTTTCTTTGAATGCATCATTCTATCTAGCATGTATTTAGTGTTTAATGTCCCTTTAATACTCTCTTTGCTAAATTTCCCACCAACCTCTCCAATTTTACCAGTTCTAATACCTATTCTGTGCAGCATATTCACTAAAGCTTACTCATCCTTTAGTGCACAAGCTGCCTAGAATACCATAAGATCTGAAGAGGCCAGAGAGACAGCTTAGTGAATGTTGCCCATCGTCTTATTAGGAGAACTCTTACAGCTCAATTGATGGATAGAATACAGCCTAGCAAAGAAACAATAGTTTATCCCGTGCAAGGACATCCTTTTTTCCAAAAGTGAGAGAGGAAAAACAAACAAAACTATAATACATTTTAAAAGCTTTATTTAAATCTAACAAAGAGAAAATTGATTGCAGTCTTGAAACACAAATAAGTGACATTTGGAATAAAGATAAAATACCTTCTGACTATGTTGACCCCTTAAAGGGACAGTGTAGTCACAATTAAACTTTAATGATTCCGATAGGGCATGCAATTTGAAACAACTTTCCAATTTACTTTTATCATCAAATTTACTTTGTTCTCTTGGTATTCTTTGTTGAAAGCTAAACCTAGGTAGGCTCATATGCTAATTTCTAAGACCTTGAAGGCCGCCTCTTATCTCAGTGCATTTTTTAACAGCTAGAAGGTGCTAGTTCATGTATGCCATATAGATAAGGTTGTGCTCACTCCCGAGGAGTCAGCACTGATTGGCTAAAATGCAAATCTATCAAAAGAACTAAAATAAAGGGGCAGTCTGCAGAGGCTTAGATACAAGGTAATCACAAAAAGGACTATCTATCCTTTTAAAGGGACAGTCAAGTCCAAAAAAAACTCTCATGTTTCAAATAGGGCATGTAATTTTAAACAACTTTCCAATTTACTTTTATCACCAATTTTGCTTTGTTCTTTTGGTATTTTAGTTGAAAGCTAGAGCTAGGAAGGCTCATATAATAATTGCTAAGCCCTTGAAGGCCGCCTCTAATCACATGCTTTTGTGTTTGCTTTTCACAGCAGGGGAGAGCTAGTTCAGGTAAACCCTATAGATGACATTGTGAGCACGCCCGTGAGTTGTGGCAGACACTGTACTAATTGGCTAAAATAAAAGTCAATAGATAATAAATAAAATGTCATGTGATCAGGGGGCTGTCAGAAGATGTTTAGATACAAGTTAATCACAGAGGTAAAAAGTGTATTATTATAACTGTTTTGGTTATGCAAAACTGGGAAATGGGTAATAAAGGGATTATCTATCTTTTAAAACAACAAAAATTCTGGAGTTGACTGTCCCTTTAAACAATCCAAATTCTGGAGTAGACTGTCCCTTTAAGCAAAGTCATTTTATCTCCCTGTATTGCTGTTTATTTTTTAATTTTATTTATTTTTCTACCTTCCATGATATGAGCATTTAAAAGTACATATGACGTGATTTAAAAAAATAAGTATAACACTTGATGGACATTAGGTAATTTGCGTACAGATAATCTAATTCTAGGCTACAACAAATTAGGAAAATTCATTTTGTTTTAATTTGATAATTTTGAGGTCAGGCTTATGTTTAGTTACAGGGATGTAGATATTTAATAATTAGCTGATTTTATGATTGATATAATGTTTTGCGATAGAAAATCATGTTTTATGTGACAAATGAAGGCATTTCTCTGCTTTATGTGTTTATCTGTACTACAATTTGCCAGCCCACTGAATCATGTGACAGCCATCAGCCAATCACCAAATCATACAAGTATAAACCGTGAACACATGCTGAGTAGTAGCGGGTGCCTCAGAAAGTGTGCATATAAAATGACTGTGCATAGTTTGATAATAGAAGTAAATTGAAGTCTCTTAAAACTGCGGGCGCTATCTAAATTAAGAAGTTTAATTTTGAAAGGGATATGAAACCCCAATTTTTTTTATTTCATGATTCAGACAGAGCATGCAATTTTAAGCAACTTTCTAATTTACTCCTATTATCAATTTGTCTTCGTTCTCTTGGTATTTTTATTTGAAAAGCGGGAATGTAAGCTTAGGAACCGGACCCTTTTTGGTTCAGCAACTGGGTAGCGCTTCCTGATTGGTGGCTACATTTTATCAGAGTTTACAATTAAACACATCTGATTACTTCTTCATTATCTCTTGGTATCATTTGTTGAAAGAGCTTATCTCGGGTATGATGATCAAAAACTTAACGTCATGAAGTGAAATTATGCTTATTTTGAGAATTGTATTGTAATATAGGTGCCTATTTTTCACATATAGAAAGAACCCTTCATAGCGAGATTAACAAGGTAAAATTAGTCTTTCTAAATTAAAATTATTTGAGGGACCTAACACTACTGAAAATATTTCTTAGATCATCTTGCCAGAGTGGAGAACTTTAGATCATCGAGTGCAACATGAAAACATACTGAGTGTGCATGTGACTTGCAACAATGTTGTGCATACAGTGCCTGTGTACACTTCTGAGCATACCTCAGTATGTTCTCATTATGGGCCAGATTACAAGTGGCGAAAACAGTTATGCACAAGCAAAAATGGGTTTTGCACGGTTCGAGTTTAGCACTTATATTACAAGTTGAAAGTAGACACGAACGTGTGAGCGCAATCACGATTTATGCTAGAATGATTACCGCGTCCTCAGAGCTCATGTAAACTGTTTTGTAAAGCAAAAAAGTTGCACAAAACACATAAAAAAAATACATTAAAAAGTACAGTTATACTCATAATAACACTCTCTAATACAAATTATTATAAAAACTATTGCACAATAAAGTTATAAAGGCTCAAATATATGAGGTCTCTGGTGTTAAGAAGAAAAAAAAGGCATGCAAAGGGCTTTAACGTAGACATACATACATCTCTAAATATGTTTATGTATGTGTGTGTATATATATATATAGGTTAATAGGACAAGTGCACTCTCACGAACAGTATCACGATTTGCCAGGGTGCATGAATGTGGGTAATAATAGCAAAAGATATCTCTGGTCTTAAATACAAAGGTTGTTTTATTTGTAGTGACGAGGAAGGGGAAGCTTTCCCTGAAACGTCACTAAAAATAAAACAACCTTTGTATTTAAGACCAGAGAGTGCTGTCTTCTATATTTTGCTATATATATATATAGCATATTTATGCAATATTCTTTTTTAATAAAATGTTATACTGTGTATTTACTGTAAATTTTTCGCATTCCAAATTTCTGCTCATATCAGAATATGTTCTAAGTATTTCTAAATAGATATTCCTATATATATGTATATATCTACAACAATATATAATTATATATATATATATCTTGAATACTCAAAAGAAGGTTAAACCAACAGGGAGAGGCAACAAACAGCATATACCCTCCACTGGTGATATAAAAGTATACCCTTATCTGGCACAAAACTAATAAAGTCATATTAGAAAAATCAGTAGAATACCACCAACAATTGCTTTTAAACACATCATTTAATATTATCACATTTACATAAATGCTGTTCAATAGCTACTAAATATAAACATCAAAGTGAAGGGTACCCTTAAGTAAAAAATTATTATTAGGGAGCTCCCTATTGATGAATAGCATCTCTTCACCGGTATCGATTTAAGTAAAACCACAGAGGAATGTCAATGGTAATAAACTTCACATCCACAGGGGTTAGTGAGTGTCCTTAAAGCAGCTGTAACCCCAGTTAGTAAGCAAGCAGAGAAGTGGTTAAAGCAGTCTTCCCCAGGTAACACATATTCAGTCTGTTGTAAAGCACATGATAGGGTATAGGCAGGGTAGGTTGCAACACATATGACTCTCACCCGATGTTGTAAACAAGTGTCCGTAACGGAAGCTCAGTGTGTGACTCACCTTACCCTCCTGTCGTCATCCCATCTAGCTCCGGTGAAAATCTTGCACTGGGGGGCCGGTTGCTACATAACCTTTATGCTTACCAGAGGAATTCCAAATGGGTGGTGAGTGTTGCCATAGCTGGACCACAATAAATTCACCCACTGACCCCTGTGGATGTGGAGTTTATTACCATTGACATTCCTCTGTGGTTTTACTTAAATCGATACCGGTGAAGAGATGCTATTCATCAATAGGGAGCTCCCTAATAATAATTTTTTACTTAAGGGTACACTTCAATATAATATTTTTCTGCTGTGACTGTGTAAATTTCTATACCCCTGAGGTGGCTTATATTCAGCAATACTTTGATGTTTATATTTGGTAGCTATTGAACAGCATTTATGTAAATGTGATAATATTAAATGATGTGTTTAAAAGCAATTGTTGGTGGTATTCTACTGATTTTTCTAATATGACTGTATTAGTTTTGTGCCAGATAAGGGTATACTTTTAAATCACCAGTGGAGGGTATATGCTGTTTGTTGCCTCATCCTGTTGGTTTAACCTTTTCTCTTGTTAAGTGTATTCAGTCCACGGGTCATCCATTACTTATGGGATTATATCTCCTTCCCAACAGGAAGTTGCAAGAGGATCACCCAAGCAGAGCTGCTACATAGCTCCTCCCCTCACATGTCATACCCAGTCATTCTCTTGCAACTCAACTAGATAGGTCGTTGTGAGAGGTCTGTGGTGTTTTTATACTTAGTTTATTTCTTCAATCAAAAGTTTGTTATTTTAAATGGCACCAGAGTGTGCTGTTTGTTCTCAGGCAGTATTTAGAAGAAGAATCTGCCTGCGTTTTCTATGATCTTAGCAGAAGTAACTAAGATCCACTGGCTGTTCTCGCACATTCTGAGGAGTGGAGTAACTTTCAGAAAGGGAATAGCATGCAGGGAATCCTGCAAACGAGGTATGTGCAGTAAATTATTTTTCTAAGGAATGGAATTGACTAAGAAAATACTGCTGATACCGATGTAATGTAAGTACAGCCTTAAATGCAGCGGCGACTGGTATCAGGCTGATGAATGTATGTACAATAAGTAATTTTCTAAGGAATGGAATTTGACTAAGAAAATACTGTTAATACCGAAGTATTGTATAAGCCTTAACTGCAGTAGAAGCGACTGGTAGCAGGCTTATTAATAACACTATCTAACTTTTAAAGTGTATGTTTAAAACGTTTACTGGCATGTTATTCGTTTTTTCTGAGGTACTTTGGTGATAAATCTTTTGGGGCATGAAATTTTCCACATGGCTGTTGTTTATTTCTATATAGAAATGATTAACTGAGGTTTCCCACTGTTGTAATAGGAGTGGGAGGAGCCTATTTTAGCGCTTTTTTGCGCAGTAAAAATTCAGTTTCAGTCTTCCTGCTCCTTCCTCCTTGATCCAGGACGTCTCTAGAGAGCTCAGGGGTCTTCAAAGTCATTTTGAGGGAGGTAATCAGTCACAGCAGACCTGTGACAGTGTGTTTGACTGTGATAAAAAACGTTAATTGTTAATTTGATTATCCGTTTTTGGGTATTAAGGGGTTAATCATCCATTTGCTAGTGGGTGCAATACTCTTCTAACTTAATACATTTACTGTGAAGATTTGGTTGCTATAACTGATTTGGTTCTTTGTTATTTCAACTGTGACATTTTTTTGTGCTTCTTAAAGGCGCAGTAGCGTTTTTTATATTGCTTGTAAATTTACTTGAAAGGTTTTTCCAAGCTTGCTAGTCTCATTGCGAGTCTGTTTAAACATGTCTGACACAGATGAATCTGCTTGTTCACTATGTTTGAAGGCCAATGTGGAGCCCCACAGAAATATGTGTACTAATTGTATTGATGTCACTTTGAATAAAAGTCAATCTATATCTGTAAAGAAATTATCACCAGACAACGAGGGGGAAGTTATGCCGACTAACTCTCCTCACGTGTCAGTACCTTCGCCTCCCGCTCAGGGGGCGCGTGATATTGTGGCGCCAAGTGCATCAGAGAGGCCCATACAAATCACTTTGCAAGACATGGCTGCTGTTATGACAGAGGTATTATCTAAATTGCCTGAATTAAGAGGCAAGCGCGATAGCTCTGGGTTAAGGACAGAGCGCGCTGATGATGTGAGAGCCATGTCTGATACTGCGTCACAATTTGCAGAACATGAGGACGGAGAGCTTCATTCTGTGGGTGACGGATCTGATCCAGGGAGACCGGATTCAGAGATTTCTAATTTTAAATTTAAGCTTGAGAACCTCAGCGTATTGCTAGGGGAGGTATTAGCGGCTCTGAATGATTGTAACACGGTTGCAATTCCAGAGAAAGTATGTAGGTTGGATAGATACTTTGCGGTACCGGTGTGTACTGACGTTTTTCCTATATCTAAAAGGCTTACAGAAATTATTAGCAAGGAGTGGGATAGACCCGGTGTGCCTTTTTCCCCACCTCCGATGTTTAGAAAAATGTTCCCGATAGACGCCACCACACGAGACTTATGGCAGACGGTCCCTAAGGTGGAGGGAGCAGTTTCTACTTTAGCTAAGCTTACCACTATCCCGGTGGAGGATAGTTGTGCTTTTTCGGATCCAATGGATAAAAAATTAGAAGGTTACCTTAAGAAAATGTTTGTTCAACAAGGTTTTATCTTACAGCCCCTTGCATGCATTGCGCCTGTCACTGCGGCTGCGGCATTCTGGTTTGAGTCTCTGGAAGAGGCCATTCGCACAGCTCCATTGGATGAGATTATGGCCAAGCTTAAAGCACTTAAGCTAGCTAATGCATTTGTTTCTGATGCCGTTGTACATTTAACCAAACTAACGGCTAAGAACTCCGGATTCGCCATCCAGGCGCGCAGAGCGCTATGGCTTAAATCCTGGTCAGCTGACGTGACTTCTAAATCTAAATTGTTTAATATTCCTTTCAAAGGGCAGACCTTATTCGGGCCCGGCTTGAAAGAAATTATTGCTGACATTACTGGGGGTAAGGGTCATACTCTTCCTCAGGACAGGGCCAAGTCAAAGGCCAAACAGTCTAATTTTCGTGCCTTTCGTAATTTCAAGGCAGGAGCAGCATCAACTTCCTCCGCTACAAAACAGGAAGGACCTGTTGCTCGTTACAGACAGGGCTGGAAAACTAACCAGTCCTGGAACAAGGGCAAGCAGGCCAGAAAGCCTTCTTCTGCCCCTAAGACAGCATGAAGAGAGGGCCCCCTATCCGGAAACGGATCTAGTGGGGGGCAGACTATCTCTCTTCGCCCAGGCTTGAGCAAGAGATGTCCAGGATCCCTGGGCGTTGGAGATCATATCTCAGGGATATCTTCTGGACTTCAAAGCATCTCCTCCACAAGGGAGATTTCATCTTTCAAGGTTATCAGCAAACCAAATAAAGAAAGAGGCATTTCTACGTTGTGTGCAAGACCTCTTAGTATTGGGGGTGATCCACCCAGTTCCGCGGACGGAACAAGGGCAAGGGTTTTACTCAAATCTGTTTGTGGTTCCCAAGAAAGAGGGAACCTTCAGACCAATCTTGGACCTAAAAATCTTAAACAAATTCCTAAGAGTTCCATCGTTCAAAATGGAAACTATTCGAACCATCCTACCCATGATCCAAGAGACATGACCACGGTAGACTTAAAGGATGCCTACCTTCATATACCGATTCACAAAGATCATTATCGGTACCTAAGATTTGCCTTTCTAGACAGGCATTACCAGTTTGTAGCTCTTCCCTTCGGGTTGGCTACGGCCCCGAGAATCTTTACAAAGGTTCTGGGCTCACTTCTGGCGGTTCTAAGACCGCGAGGCATAGCGGTGACTCCGTATCTAGACGACATCCTGATACAGGCATCAAGCTTTCAAAGGGCCAAGTCTCATACAGAGATAGTTCTGGCATTTCTGAGGTCGCATGGGTGGAAGGTGAACGTGGAAAAGAGTTCTCTATCACCACTCACAAGAGTCTCCTTCCTAGGGACTCTTATAGATTCTGTAGAGATGAAAATTTACCTGACGGAGTCCAGGTTATCAAAACTTCTAAATGCTTGCAGTGTCCTTCATTCCATTCCACGCCCGTCAGTGGCTCAGTGCATGGAAGTAATCGGCTTAATGGTAGCGGCAATGGACATAGTGCCATTTGCGCGCCTGCATCTCAGACCGCTGCAATTATGCATGCTAAGTCAGTGGAATGGGGATTACTCAGATTTGTCCCCCCTGCTAAATCTGGATCAAGAGACCAGAGATTCTCTTCTCTGGTGGCTTTCTCGTGTCCATCTGTCCAAGGGTATGACCTTTCGCAGGCCAGATTGGACGATTGTAACAACAGATGCCAGCCTTCTAGGTTGGGGCGCAGTCTGGAACTCCCTGAAGGCTCAGGGATCGTGGACTCAGGAGGAGAAACTCCTCCCAATAAATATTCTAGAGTTAAGAGCAATATTCAATGCTCTTCTAGCTTGGCCTCAGTTAGCAACACTGAGGTTCATCAGATTCCAGTCGGACAACATCACGACTGTGGCTTACATCAACCATCAAGGGGGAACCAGGAGTTCCCTAGCGATGTTAGAAGTCTCAAAGATAATTCGCTGGGCAGAGTCTCACTCTTGCCACCTGTCAGCGATCCACATCCCAGGCGTAGAGAACTGGGAGGCGGATTTTCTAAGTCGTCAGACTTTTCATCCGGGGGAGTGGGAACTCCATCCGGAGGTGTTTACGCAACTGGTCCATCGTTGGGGCAAACCAGAACTGGATCTCATGGCGTCTCGCCAGAACGCCAAGCTTCCTTGTTACGGTTCCAGGTCCAGGGACCCGGGAGCGGTGCTGATAGATGCTCTGTCAGCCCCTTGGGTCTTCAACATGGCTTATGTGTTTCCACCATTCCCGATGCTTCCTCGACTGATTGCCAGGATCAAACATGAAAGGGCATCAGTGATTCTGATAGCTCCTGCGTGGCCACGCAGGACCTGGTATGCAGACCTAGTGGACATGTCGTCCTGTCCACCATGGTCTCTGCCTCTGAGGCAGGACCTTCTAATTCATGGTCCTTTCAATCATCCAAATCTAATTTCTCTGAGACTGACTGCATGGAGATTGAACGCTTGATTCTATCAAAGCGTGGCTTCTCGGAGTCGGTTATTGATACCTTACTACAGGCTCGGAAACCTGTTACCAGAAAAATTTACCATAAGATATGGCGTAAATATTTATACTGGTGCGAATCCAAGAGTTACTCATGGAGTAAGGTTAGGATTTCTAGGATATTGTCTTTTCTACAAGAGGGTTTAGAAAAGGGCTTATCTGCTAGTTCGTTAAAGGGACAGATTTCTGCTCTGTCTATTCTTCTACACAAACGTCTGGCAGAAGTTCCAGACGTTCAGGCCTTTTGTCAGGCTTTGGCTAGGATTAGGCCTGTGTTTAAGACTGTTGCTCCGACGTGGAGTTTAAACTTAGTTCTTAAAGTTCTTCAAGGTGTTCCGTTTGAACCCCTTCATTCCATTGATATTAAGCTGTTATCTTGGAAAGTTCTTTTTTTGATGGCTATTTCCTCGGCTCGAAGAGTCTCTGAGTTATCTGCCTTACATTGTGATTCTCCTTATCTGATTTTCCATTCAGACAAGGTAGTTCTGCGTACTAAACCTGGGTTCTTACCTAAGGTAGTTTCTAACAGGAATATCAATCAAGAGATTGTTGTTCCATCACTGTGTCCTAACCCTTCTTCAAAGAAGGAACGACTTGCATAATCTGGACATAGTCCGTGCCCTGAAGTTCTATTTGCAGGCAACTAAAGATTTTCGTCAAACTTCTTCCCTGTTTGTCGTTTACTCTGGACAGAGGAGAGGTCAAAAAGCTTCGACTACCTCTCTCTCCTTTTGGCTTCGTAGCATAATACGCTTAGCCTATGAGACTGCTGGACAGCAGCCTCCTGAAAGAGTTACAGCTCATTCCACTAGAGCTGTGGCTTCCACCTGGGCCTTTAAGAATGAGGCCTCTGTTGAACAGATTTGCAAGGCTGCAACTTGGTCTTCACTTCACACTTTTTCAAAATTTTACAAATTTGACACTTTTGCTTCTTCGGAGGCTGTTTTTGGGAGAAAGGTTCTACAGGCAGTGGTTCCTTCCGTTTAAAGTTCCTGCCTTGTCCCTCCCATCATCCGTGTACTTTAGCTTTGGTATTGGTATCCCATAAGTAATGGATGACCCGTGGACTGAATACACTTAACAAGAGAAAACATAATTTATGCTTACCTGATAAATTTATTTCTCTTGTAGTGTATTCAGTCCACGGCCCGCCCTGTCTTTTAAGGCAGATCTAATTTTTTTATTCAAACTACAGTCACCACTGCACCCTATGGTTTCTCCTTTCTTGTCTTGTTTCGGTCGAATGACTGGATATGACATGTGAGGGGAGGAGCTATGTAGCAGCTCTGCTTGGGTGATCCTCTTGCAACTTCCTGTTGGGAAGTAGATATAATCCCATAAGTAATGGATGACCCGTGGACTGAATACACTACAAGAGAAATAAATTTATCAGGTAAGCATAAATTATGTTTTTTTGAGTATTCAATATTTTAGTTATACCTCTGTTGCACTGCACACTTGCCCTTGTCCTTATTACAGCAAGTGTGCATTTACTAAGTCCAACTATTTCTGGTGCCAATCATCCATGTTAATTATATATATATATATATATATATATATATATATATATATATATATATATATATACAGGCATACCTCGTTTTATTGCTCTTCGCATTTTTGCACTTTGCAGATATTGCTATTTTTACAAATTGAAGTCTATCGGCGCCATTTTTCCAACATATATACACATATAAACACATAAGTACACATGAATACAGATATATACACACCAGCAGTAAAAAGATTATAACTCACAGAAGGCTCAGATGATGGTTAGCATTTTTTAGCAATAAAGAATTTTTTAAAATGTACATTGTTTTTTTTAGACATAATGCTATAGCACACTTAATAGTTTACAGTATATTGTATATAGTATATTTGTATATTGCGGTGGTCTCGAACCGAACCCGCAATATCTCAGAGGTACATCTGTATATATATATATATATATATATATATATATATTGTACTAAAATACCATAAGATATATGTAGTTATGAATAAATAGAACATATTCTGCTATGTGAAGAACATTGGAATGTGAAATATTTGTATTTTCATGTTGGGTTAGCGCACTTGAGAATATGCAATCGGGTTTACGCTCGAGTAGGGTGTTCGTTTTTCCCCCCTCTTTTTTTGCTCCATTGACTTTTAGGTGGGAATACATTGGCGCAATCAAGATATTCTCAGTGCAAAAAGCTTACTTCTAGCA
Source organism: Bombina bombina (assembly GCF_027579735.1). Lineage (NCBI taxonomy): Eukaryota > Metazoa > Chordata > Amphibia > Anura > Bombinatoridae > Bombina > Bombina bombina. The sequence goes on from NC_069504.1 coordinate 1,052,796,172, forward strand.
GAGTTACATAAGATAACATTAAAGGGACAGTTTACTCAAAAATTTTCTCCCCTTTAATTTGTTCCCAATGATCCACTTTACCTGCTGGAGTGTATTAAATTGTTTACAAGTAGCTCCTTTACCCTTATATTGGCATTTGAAATTGTTGATTTAGCATGTGGTATCCCCACCTATTCTGAAAGTTTGTGGCCGCGCGTACCAGCTATAGATAAGCTTCATAAACACAGCCAGCAGAAGAAATTACAATCCCAGTGGGATATAGCAGAGATAAGGTAATAAAATATTGATTTGCCATTGTTCTCTCAAAGTACTGGTGATTGTTTTAAGGACAGATATAAGATAAAGAAGCAGGTATATGTGCACAATGTGATACAGTAATGAGATCTAATTATACCTACAAGCTCAACCCATTTTATTAGGTTGTGGCTTCAAAACACAAAATCAGAGCTTTAATATACACAAATAAGCCTTAAAAAGCAAGTATCATACATTTTATACTCTGCAGCTGGTAAAAAAAGCAATTGTAAACACATTAAGGGAAAAACTATTTTATAGTATACTGTCCCTTTAAACAAAAGATACCAAGAGTAAGGGCTACTTTTTATATAAAACATAAATTGGATAGGTTTTTGTAAACTCTGCCTGAAAAATGAACGTTGTATTGCATAAGGCCATCTTCTTTCCTGATGGAATAATTGCCAGAATGAATGGGTCTTTTGGTTCTTTTCTGCTGTGAAAATCTATTTATATGGGTGACATGTTGTCAGGAAGTTATGTGGATAACAATGAATTGGTCTTGTGGTTCTTATCTCCTGTAAAAATCTACTTAGACATGTTGTCATGTCAGTAAGTTATGTGGATGATAAATTGATGTTGTATCAAGGTATATTTTTATTTGAAGGATAAACATTTTACCCCAATTCAAGTGTATTATAAATGGGGTAAAATGTTATATTATTATAAAAAGCAAGCATACCCAGAAATGCTGTGCTATGGGGTAAAATGTTTATTAGAGATGCAGGGTAGGAATTCCATGTCAATCAGGCAAATAAAGGGACAGTAAACACCTTGTTATTACTAGACAGTTCTGTTGTCTGGCTATAGACTAACATATCAACTAAGTCTAAACATTTTCAAAACAAATTAACACCTTGTTTACTTTAATTGTTTTTCATTAGCCGAACACCTACCACTTGCCCTATTTGGAGGAGCCCGTCTGGGTTTGAGCCTGTAGATATCAAGGCTAGCCATTGCCGTTATCTTAGTCTAAAGTTGTGCAGTTCTTATCTGTTAAAGCTAATTAGGGAAATGTATGTAGCAGAGTTAGCCTTGAGATGTCCTCAGATTGCATTAAAGGGATATGAAACCCAATTTTTTTCCTTTACTTATTCAGATAGAGCATGCAATTTTAAGCAACTTTCTAATTTACTCCTATTATAAATTTTTCTTTGTTCTTTTGGTATCTTTATTTGAAAAAGCAGGAATCTATGCTTAGGAGCCGTCCAATTTTTTGTTCATCACCCTGGGTAGCGTTAGCCACCAATCAGCAAGCTCTACCCAGGTGCTGATCCAAAAACTGATTTTTCCGAACTAATTTACATGCAAAGGGGGCAAAATAAATAAAGATGTTTTATTACACATAACTAAACATTTTAAAGTATTATCTCAGGAAGATTACTGTACATTTGTGTTTATAGATATAATGTTATTATTTTAGTCATTTGAACACTATCCATAATCTATATGACAAAGATGCCAAACAAATGTAAACCCCTTATATTCTCCAAGAGGAGTTCTGTATCCACAGCTCCGGCTTGGCTGCCCTTGTCCTCACAGATCTGCCTTAGGCTCTCTCCTCTGTTCCTTCTGCTTAGGGAGAGGATACTATGTTTGAATCCCAAGGGACAACTTGCCCTTTACTTGAACTTTAAGAAAAAGCTGAAGGGTTAACAGCTGGTGTTAGGTTTCCTTTGGAAGTGCCGGATATTTACAGGCCTAACTTGTATTAGTGTTGTGGGGGGGTCATTGGAATGAAGTGCTATGTAGCATGAGATGTAATAGACTTGATGAAAATCTTGTGATGGCAGTAACTGGGATAAGAGAAGTACTGGTTATGTGCTGTAAGGAGTTAAAATGTTTAATTTTAAAACAAATTCCATTCTCACTGTAATCAGTTCCTGCTACAGAGATTTAAATATATAGTTGTCTACTCCAGTGCTTGACAAATGTGTTTAAAAATTAGGAGCCAGTAAGAATATTTAGGAGCCAGGCATATTTTTAGGAGCCAGACCATTGGATTTGTATATAGATATATGGAGAATAACCCAAAAAGTTAGGAGCCAGGGGTAAAATTCTAGGAGCCAGTGGCTACCAGGCTCCTGGGTTTGTCGAGCCCTGGTCTACTCCACAGGACAACATGGCCCTTGGAGGCACAGAATTCTACCAGATGTGTGACCTGCTAAAGTGTTAAAACACATAGGGCTTGACTACAAGTGGAGCACAATTTATAGCACAGGGTGAGTAATCTTGCACTTGTTCCCGTGCTAAGAATAACGCACAATATTATTATTTCAAGTGGGTATTAAAAAGTTAACCAGAACATTTTAGGGAGCAGATTATTAATTTCTTTGGCAGGCTTTTGCCTGCCTACGACTGCAGGTTCCACTTCTCACAAGAAAACCTGCATGCCGTATTTAACAAGCAGCGGTCATCAGACCAATGCTTCCTTACCCTTTCACCACCTCTTAGGTGGCAGATTTCAATCTCCCCGGTCTAGTCCGACCGGGGAGATTGACTGCTCCTGCCCGCGCGTGATTGGTTGTACGCGGGCAGGAGGCTGGATTGCACACAAGCGCAAAATAGCGCTAGTGTGCAATGCTGAATTCCGCCAGGGGAATTCAGCCCGCCAAAGGCGAGCTCCGGTGGACAGGGGCGCGTATGTGCCTCAGCTTGATAAATCACCCCCTTAATGTAGTCAACTTTGTTTTTAGTAGGCCCCATACAGTTAATGGAGAGAGCAGAAAGCGCTATTAGCGCTCAAATTACAAGTGGTGAGTTCACAATATAAAATACCACTGCTAAAAGTTGTGCTTTTGAAGACCTGAAGTAAACCATTATTGCTTGATAGTTTGCATAACAAAACACATGAAAATGAAATAGAAATAAAGAATTTAAGATATATTTATACGTATTACATCTAAATCACAGGTTTATTATTAAAGTGATGGTAAATCCTAGCGTTTTGTGAAATGCTAGGATTTACCATTGGAACAAATTCTGAAAGCTCCTTTATTTGTTTGCAACGTTTGCTGCATTGAGCTGCTAAGGCAGCCCACAGCAGAACGCAATTTGGCTGAGAGGTGACATTTCCGCCTCTTAGCCAGTTGCAGTGCGGTAAAATATATTGTGGCGCCAAGCCGGATTACCCGCACGGCTATTGGCTAAGAGGTGGAAACGTCAACTCTCAGCCAAATAGCGCTCTGCTACTTCATGAATGAAAGTCCCCTTTATTTGCTCCAATGGTAAATCCTAGCGTGTGTGGTGTGTTGTATAAGAATATGTGGTGTGTGTGGTTATTTGAGAGTGTATGTTGTATTAGAGTGTGTGTGGTGTTTGTGTGTGTTTTATGAGAGTGTATGTGGTGTGTGTGTGTTGTATGAGAGTGTATGTAGTATGAGAGTGTATGTGGTGTGTGTGTGTTGTATGAGAGTGTATGTGTTGTGTTTGTGTTGTATGAGAGTGTATGTGGTGTGTGTGTGTTGTATGAGACTGTATATGGTGTGTGTGTGTTGTATGAGAGTGTATGTGGTGTGTGTGTGTTGTATGAGAGTGTATGTGGTGTGTGTGTGTTGTATGAGAGTGTATATGGTGTGTGTGTGTTGTATGAGAGTGTATGTGGTGTGTGTGTGTGTTGTATGAGAGTGTATGTGGTGTGTGTGTGTTGTATGAGAGTGTATGTGGTGTGTGTGTTGTATGAGAGTGTATATGGTGTGTGTGTGTTGTATGAGAGTGTATATGGTGTGTGTGTGCTGTATGAGAGTGTATATGGTGTGTGTGTGTTGTATGAGAGTGTATGTGGTGTGTGTGTGTTGTATGAGAGTGTATGTGGTGTGTGTGTGTTGTATGAGAGTGTATGTGGTGTGTGTGTGTTGTATGAGAGTGTATATGGTGTGTGTGTTGTATGAGAGTGTGTGTTATTACCTTTTACGATTTCAAGTGTGACTACAATCAGGAATAAAGAACACACACATTTTAGTTAATTTGCCAAAATTTGCAGCTATCTTGTATATTACATTTTCAAGCAAAAAAATAGGGATGTGAAAGGTATTTGGTATCATGGCACTGGGTCTAAGGAAAACAGTTTGAAGAACCCTGCCCTAGACTATAGCTTGAATGATGAAATATTACTTTGGATTTATAATATGAACCCAAAAATAGAAGCGCTATCAATTTAACTAGAGCAATATTAACACACAGTAGTTCTTATATTTTTGCTCTCCACGTGTACTTGTTCTAGCCCATAGTGACAGCAGTGAATTTATTTATAAATAATGAAGCAGGGATAAGGGGTGTAATGGTACAGTGTGTGGGGATGAGGTAGAATTGAGTGGAATTATGCTGTATCAGGGTTTGACAAACCCAGGAACCAGGGAGCCAATGGCTCCTAGAATTATACCCCTGGCTCCTAACTTTTGGGGGTTTTCTCCATATATCTATATACAAATACGACTTTCTGGCTCCTAAATATAATTACTGGCTCCTAAATTTTAAACAGATTTGTCGACCTTTGATAATGTTACTGCTTGGGTCTGATAAGCCTTGCAGTCGTATGTTCCAGGGTGTTGTGCAGTTAGATGGGGTGGGTGTGTGAGGGCATTGGGTACAATTGTTATTTTATCAAAAGAAAAGATTTGTAGTGACATGAATTATTGTCAAATAATTGCAATATGCATTAAGAACCTCACTGGTGTCTTCTTTGTTAAGATAAGGTCTGTTGTTTGCTTTTCATTGAAATGAATGAGGTCACTCGATTCTTACATCTACCTGTTTTATTCACAATAAGGCGTGGAACCGGCAGCTCTCTTAGGCACTTAAGGTGTTCCGCCTCTTCATTTGAGGCAAATACAAGTTTCAAATTGTAGTTTATTTTGTATTCAATTATAGTTATGAGTCTGACTAATGAACCCACCCATCACAAGATTAGAGAACAGTCAAAGGGACCTTAATTTAAATAAAATAATGTTGTTATGTATATGAAAGAGATTAAAGTGATGGTGAACGCTCTCCTTTTCAAAATCAGATCTAGAATGTTAGTGATATTTTAGATGAAGTTTAATTCACCAGTTGTAACGAAGATGCTCTATAACTTACTTTTTAATATAAATATGAAATTCAAATACCCTCTGCTCCGCCACCCACAATGTTATTTTTCTGTGAGCTAAAGGTTTGAATTGTTCTCCAATCAGCACTCTAGCTACAACAAAGAGCCTTATGGGGAGAACGCTGATTGGACAACATTTCAAACTGTTAGCTCACAGAAAAATTTACTTTTGAAGTGGGCAGCGGAGCGTGAGGTATTGGAATTTCAGATCTATATTAAAACGAAAGTTTATAGCGCAAATTCATTACAACTGATTAATTTAACTCCATCTAAAATATCACTAACATTCTGGATCTATTTTTGAAAAGGTGAGAGTTTACCATCACTTTAATTAAAGTAATGGTAAATCCTAGCATTTTTGAAATGCTAGGATTTACCAGTGCAACAAATGAAGTATAAAATACTTTATGCTGAAAGTTACTTTATTTGTCTTCAGCATATGTTGCGCTGAGTGCCTCAGACCACCCACAGCAGAACGCTATTTCTCTTGTTAAGTGTATCCAGTCCACGGATCATCCATTACTTATGGGATATTCTCCTTCCCAACAGGAAGTTGCAAGAGGATCACCCACAGCAGAGCTGCTATATAGCTCCTCCCCTAACTGTCATATCCAGTCATTCTCTTGCAAGCCTCAACCAAGATGGAGGTCGTAAGAGGAGTGTGGTGTTTTATACTTAGTTTATTCTTCAATCAAAAGTTTGTTATTTTTAAACGGTGCCGGAGTGTACTGTTTATCTCAGGCAGTATTTAGAAGAAGAATCTGCCTGCGTTTTCTATGATCTTAGCAGAAGTAACTAAGATCCATGGCTGTTCTCACATATTCTGAGGAGTGAGGTAACTTCAGAGAGGGAATGGCGTGCAGGTTTTCCTGCAATAAGGTATGTGCAGTTAATATTTTTCTAGGGATGGAATTTGCTAGAAAATGCTGCTGATACCGAACTAATGTAAGTAAAGCCTTAAATGCAGTGACAGCTAATGGTATCAGGCTTATTAATAGAGAGACATACTCTTATAAAAATGTAATATAAAACGTTTGCTGGCATGTTTAATCGTTTTTATATGTATTTGGTGATAAAACTTATTGGGGCCTAGTTTTTTTTCCACATGGCTGGCTTGAATTTGGCCTAGAAACAGTTTCCTTAGGCTTTCCACTGTTGTAATATGAGTGGGAGGGGCCTATTTTGCCATTTTTTTGCACAGCAAAAATTACAGACACAGGCATCCAGCTTCTTCCTGCATGATCCAGGACATCTCTGGAGGGCTCAAAAGGCTTCAAAGTCGTTTTTGAGGGAGGTAAAAAGCCACAGTAGAGCTGTGGCAGTTGTTGTGACTGTTTGAAAAAAGAAAAAAAAAAACGTTTTTGTCTTTTATTATTTTTTGGGTATTAAGGGGTTAATCATCCATTTGCAAGTGGGTGCAATGCTCTGCTAACTTGTTACATACACTGTAAAAATTTCGTTAGTGTAACTGCCTTTTTTCACTGTTATTTCAAATTGTGACAAAATTTGTGTTTCTTAAAGGTGCAGTAACGTTTTTTATATTGCTTGTAAACTTGTTTAAAGTGTTTTCCAAGCTTGCTAGTCTCATTTTCTGTTTAAACATGTCTGACACAGAGGAAACTACTTGTTCATTATGTTTGAAAGCCATGGTGGAGTCCCATAGGAGAATGTGTACTAAATGTGTACTAAATGTATTGATTTCACCTTAAACAGTAAAGATCAGTCTTTAACTATAAAAGAAATATCACCAGAAGATTCTGACGAGGGGGAAGTTATGCCGACTAACTCTCCCCACGTGTCAGACCCTTCGCCTCCCGCTCAGGGGATGCACGCTAATATGGCGCCAATTACATCAGGGACGCCCATAGCGATTACCTTGCAGGACATGGCTGCAATCATGAATAATACCCCGTCAGAGGTATTATCCAGGTTGCCTGAATTAAGAGGCAAGCGCGATTGCTCTGGGGTTAAGAGAAATACAGAGTGCGCAGATGCTGTAAGGGCCATGTCTGATACTGCGTCACAATATGCAGATCATGAGGACGGAGAGCTTCAGTCTGTGGGTGACATCTCTGATTCGGGGAATCCTGATTCAGAGATTTCTAATTTTAAATTTAAGCTTGAGAACCTCTGTGTGTTGCTTGGGGAGGTATTAGCTGCTCTGAATGACTGTAACACAGTTGCAGTACCAGAGAAATTGTGTAGGCTGGATAAATACTATGCAGTAACGGTGTGTACTGATGTTTTTCCTATACCTAAAAGGCTTACAGAAATTATTAGCAAGGAGTGGGATAGACCGGGTGTGCCTTTTTCCCCACCTCCTATATTTAGAAAAATGTTTCCAATAGACGCCACTACATGGGACTTATGGCAGACGGTCCCTAAGGTGGAGGGAGCAGTTTCTACTTTAGCAAAGCGTACTACTATCCCGGTTGAGGACAGTTGTGCTTTTTCAGATCCAATGGATAAAAAATTGGAGGGTTACCTTAAGAAAATGTTTATTCAACAAGGTTTTATTTTACAGCCCCTTGCATGCATTGCGCCTGTCACGGCCGCGGCGGCATTCTGGTTTGAGGCCCTGGAAGAGGCCATCCATACAGCTCCATTGACTGAAATTATTGACAAGCTTAGAACACTTAAGCTAGCTAACTCATTTGTTTCTGATGCCATTGTTCATTTGACTAAACTAATGGCTAAGAATTCCGGATTCGCCATCCAAGTGCGTAGGGCGCTATGGCTTAAATCCTGGTCAGCTGACGTGACTTCGAAGTCTAAATTACTCAACATTCCTTTCAAGGGGCAGACCTTATTCGGGCCTGGTTTGAAGGAAATTATTGCTGACATTACTGGAGGTAAGGGTCACACCCTTCCTCAGGACAGGGCCAAAGCAAAGGCCAAACAGTCTAATTTTCGTGCCTTTCGAAATTTCAAGGCAGGTGCAGCATCAACTTCCTCCGCTTCAAAACAAGAGGGAACTTTTGCTCAATCTAAGCAGGCCTGGAAACCTAACCAGTCCTGGAACAAAGGCAAGCAGGCCAGAAAGCCTGCTGCTGCCTCTAAGACAGCATGAAAGAACGGCCCCCTATCCGGCGACAGATATAGTAGGGGGCAGACTTTCTCTCTTCGCCCAGGCGTGGGCAAGAGATGTTCAGGATCCCTGGGCGTTGGAGATCATATCTCAGGGATATCTTCTGGACTTCAAAGCTTCCCCTCCACAAGGGAGATTTCATCTTTCAAGGCTATCTGCAAATCAGATAAAGAAAGAGGCATTCCTACGCTGTGTGCAAGACCTCCTAGTTATGGGAGTGATCCATCCAGTTCCGCGGACGGAACTAGGACAGGGTTTTTATTCAAATCTGTTTGTGGTTCCCAAAAAAGAGGGAACCTTCAGACCAATTTTGGATCTAAAGATCTTAAACAAATTCCTCAGAGTTCCATCTTTCAAAATGGAAACTATTCGGACCATCCTAACCATGATCCAAGAAGGTCAGTACATGACCACAGTGGACTTAAAGGATGCCTACCTTCACATACCGATTCACAAAGATCATCATCGGTTTCTAAGGTTTGCCTTTCTAGACAGGCATTACCAATTTGTAGCTCTTCCCTTCGGGTTGGCTACAGCCCCAAGAATCTTTACAAAGGTTCTGGGCTCACTTCTGGCGGTTCTAAGACCGCGAGGCATAGCGGTGGCTCCGTGTCTAGACGACATCCTGATACAGGCGTCAAGCCTTTAAAGTTGCCAAGTCTCATACAGAGATAGTTCTGGCATTTCTGAGGTCGCACGGGTGGAAAGTGAACGAGGAAAAGAGTTCTCTATCCCCACTCACAAGAGTCTCCTTCTTAGGGACTCTTATAGATTCTGTAGAAATGAAAATTTACCTGACGGAGTCCAGGTTATCAAAACTTCTAAATGCTTGCCGTGTTCTTCACTCCATTCCGCGTCCTTCGGTAGCTCAGTGTATGGAGGTAATCGGCTTAATGGTAGCGGCAATGGACATAGTGCCATTTGCGCGCCTTCATCTCAGACCGCTGCAATTATGCATGCTGAGTCAGTGGAATGGGGATTACACAGATTTGTCCCCTCTGCTAAATCTGGATCAAGAGACCAGAGATTCTCTTTTCTGGTGGTTGTCTCGGGTACACCTGTCCAAGGGTATGACCTTTCGCAGGCCAGATTGGACAATTGTAACAACAGATGCCAGCCTTCTAGGTTGGGGTGCAGTCTGGAATTCCCTGAAGGCACAGAGATCGTGGACTCAGGAGGAGAAACTCCTTCCAATAAATATTCTGGAGTTAAGAGCGATATTCAATGCTCTTCTGGCTTGGCCTCAGTTAGCAACACTGAGGTTCATCAGATTTCAGTCGGACAACATCACGACTGTGGCTTACATCAACCATCAAGGGGGAACCAGGAGTTCCCTAGCGATGTTAGAAGTCTCAAATATAATTCGCTGGGCAGAGTACCACTCTTGCCACCTGTCAGCAATCCATATCCCAGGCGTGGAGAACTGGGAGGTGGATTTTCTAAGTCATTAGACTTTCCATCCGGGGGAGTGGGAACTCCATCCGGAGGTGTTTGCTCAGTTGATTCATCGTTGGGGCAAACCAGAGTTGGATCTCATGACGTCTCGCCAGAACACCAAGCTTCCTTGTTACGGATCCAGGTCCAGGGACCCAGAAGCGACGCTGATAGATGCTCTAGCAGCGCCTTGGTTCTTCAACCTGGCTTATGTGTTTCCACCGTTTCCGCTGCTCCCTCGACTGATTGCCAAAATCAAACAGGAGAGAGCATCGGTGATTCTGATAGCACCTGCGTGGCCACGCAGGACTTGGTATGCAGACCTAGTGGACATGTCATCCTTTCCACCATGGACTCTGCCTCTAAGACAGGACCTTCTGATACAAGGTCCTTTCAATCATCCAAATCTAATTTCTCTGAGACTGACTGCATGGAGATTGAACGCTTGATTCTATCAAAGCGTGGCTTCTCCGAGTCAGTCATTGATACTTTAATACAGGCACGAAAGCCTGTTACCAGGAAAATCTACCACAAGATATGGAGTAAATATCTTTATTGGTGTGAATCCAAGAATTACTCATGGAGTAAGGTTAGGATTCCTAGAATATTGTCTTTTCTCCAAGAGGGCTTGGACAAAGGATTATGAGCTAGTTCCTTAAAGGGACAGATTTCTGCTCTGTCTATTCTTTTACACAAGCGTCTGGCAGAGGTTCCAGACGTCCAGGCATTTTGCCAGGCTTTGGTTAGAATTAAGCCTGTGTTTAAACCTGTTGCTCCCCCGTGGAGCTTAAACTTGGTTCTTAAAGTTCTTCAAGGAGTTCCGTTGGAACCCCTTCATTCCATTGATATTAAACTTTTATCTTGGAAAGTTCTGTTTTCGATGGCTATTTCCTCGGCTCGGAGAATCTGTGAGCTATCTGCCTTACAATGTGATTCTCCTTATCTGATTTTTCATGCAGATAAGGTAGTCCTGCGTACCAAACCTGGGTTTTTACCTAAGGTGGTTTCTAACAAGAATATCAATCAAGAGATTGTTGTTCCATCATTGTGTCCTAATCCTTCTTCAAAGAAGGAACGTCTTTTACATAATCTGGACGTAGTCCGTGCCTTGAAGTTTTACTTACAAGCTACTAAAGATTTTCGTCAAACATCTACCCTGTTTGTCGTTTACTCTGGACAGAGGAGAGGTCAAAAAGCTTTGGCAACCTCTCTTTTCTTTTGGCTTCGGAGCATAATACGCCTAGCCTATGAGACTGCTGGACAGCAGCCCCCTGAAAGGATTACAGCTCATTCTACTAGAGCTGTGGCTTCCACCTGGGCCTTTAAAAATGAGGCCTCTGTTGAACAGATTTGCAAGGCCGCGACTTGGTCTTCGCTTCACACTTTTTCCAAATTTTCCAAATTTGATACTTTTGCTTCTTCGGAGGCGGTTTTTGGGAGAAAGGTTCTTCAGGCAGTGGTTCCTTCCGCTTAATCCTGCCTTGTCCCTCCCATCATCCGTGTACTTTAGCTTTGGTATTGGTATCCCATAAGTAATGGATGATCCGTGGACTGGATACACTTAACAAGAGAAAACATAATTTATGCTTACCTGATAAATTTATTTCTCTTGTAGTGTATCCAGTCCACGGCCCGCCCTGTCCTTTTAAGGCAGGTCTAAATTTTAATTAAACTACAGTCACCACTGCACCCTATGGTTTCTCCTTTCTCTGTTTGTTTTCGGTCGAATGACTGGATATGACAGTTAGGGGAGGAGCTATATAGCAGCTCTGCTGTGGGTGATCCTCTTGCAACTTCCTGTTGGGAAGGAGAATATCCCATAAGTAATGGATGATCTGTGGACTGGATACACTACAAAAGAAATAAATTTATCAGGTAAGCATAAATTATGTTTTTTCGGTGAAGTGATCTTAGCCAATAGCGTGCTAGCTATATCCAGCATAATGCCAGCTGGACCGCACATCTATTGGCTCAGAGGTGGAAACGTCACCTCATTGAAAAAAATTGCGTTGTGCTGCGGGCGGCCTGAGGTGCTCAGCGTGGCATACGCTACAGATTTTATACTTCATGACTGAAAGTCCCCTTTATTTGTTGCACTGGTAAATCCTAGCGTTTCAGAAACCAAATAAATATAAATGAAACATACATATATACATACATACATTGTATGAAGTAATCATTTGAATATTACACTCAGTGTTAAGTAATATTGACCTTGAAAATGGTTCTGTAATAATGGTTATACTATTAAATTTAGATTAATTTAAATTAGTTAAAGGGACATGAAACCCAAAATGTTTCTTTCATGATTCAGATAGAGCATTCAATTTTAAACAACTTTCCATTTACTTCTATTATATAATTTGCTTTGTTCTCTTGGTATCCTTTGGTGAAGAGCATACCTAAGTAAGATCAGGAGCAACAATGCACTACTGGAAGCTAGCTGCTGATTGGTGCTGTACATTCTTGCCTCTTGTTTTTGGCTCATCTGATCTGTTCATCTAGCTCCCAGTAGTGCATTGCTGCTCCTTCAACAATAGATACCAAGAGAATTAAAGGGACACTGTACCCAATTTTTTTCTTTCATGATTCAGATAGAGCATGAAATTTTAAGCAACTTTCTAATTTACTCCTATTATCAAATTTTCTTCATACTCTTAGTATCTTTATTTGAAATGCACAAATGTAAGTTTAGATGCCGGCCCATTTTTGGTGAACAACCTGGGTTGTCCTTGCTGATTGGTGGATAAATTCATCCACCAATAAAAAAGTGCTGTCCAGAGTACTGAAACCAAAAAAAAGGTTAGATGCCTTCTTTTTCAAATAAAGATAGCAAGAAAATAAAGATAAAATTGATAATAGGAGCAAATTAGAAAGTTGCTTAAAATTGCATGCTCTTTCTGAATTACAAAAGAAAAAATTTGGGTTCAGTGTCCCTTTAATGACATTTGATAATAGAAGTAAATTTGAAAAATTTTAAAAACAGTTTGAGTTTTATGTCCTTTAAAGCAGTGCTTGACAAATCGGTTTAAAAATTAGTAGCCAGTAAGAATATTTAGGAGCCAGGCATATTTTTAGGAGCCAGGCAGTTGGATTTGTATATAGATATATGGAGAATAACCCAAAAACGTAGGAGCCAGGGGTAAAATTCTAGGAGCCAGTGGCTCCCAGGCTCCTGGGTTTGTCGAGCCCTGCTTTAAGGCTCCACGTATTCTCTTAACCCCTTCTGCAGGTAAACAGGACTGTACCTACATTAATGAAACCAGGACATAATTCTAGAGGCATCGTTACACTGTGGTTGGTATATAACAGTGACAGTCATACGTGGGCTCCTCCTGAGATAAAGATCATTGTTGTAAAAAGCCTCAAAAGCTGCCACAGTTTATTTTTCCTGCATCAAAAAAGGATTATGTCAAAGCTGTTTTAATTTGAACTAGCAAAAGATCTGCATTTGATCACCAGCTCAGTTTTCTCCACCTATGGTAATTACTTCCAAAAATACAATGTTGAGTCTATATCACTGTTTTCAAATCCTCAGTTTTACTTTTTCTTAAAGGGACACCTTGCAATTACAATATTTGTTTCTGCCCTCTTGCATTTTTTATTTCATGCTCTATCTGAATCATGAAAGTTTAATTTTGACTTTCTTATCCCTTTAGCATAATGGGTGAGATTAAAAAAAGTTTTTAATGCATTAATATTTTGACTTGCTGCAATTGTTTTTTTCATATTCAAATTCCACTCACCACTTGTGTTGTTTGGAGGAGCCAATCAGGACTTGATACTCGGGTAGACAAGCCTAGCCATGGTCATTATGTTAACGAAATAGCCATTGTTTTGCAGTTCCTGCTAATCTCTGCTGATAGATATGTGGCAGGGTTGGGCTTGCAAATTCTGCCATGTGCTCTTTTAGTTGTTAGAATTGGAAAAACTCATTATTTTCAGGCTTAAATTACATGAAAAGGGGGAAAATAAATATCAAAAATATATCTACACATAATCAAACATTTTACATCAAAGTTTCAAAGTGTTTACAGTCGCTTAAATAATGTCTAAATAAATAATAGTGTGGTAAATGTTTATATGAGACAGTATTATTATGATTAGTATGCAAGAAAGCCCAATAGGAATGGTACACATGTCGTATATGGCATTGTGTCTAGTTTAGCGGCATATCCAGATTTTTGGTTTTCAAGGGACCTCAGTAAAAGAACACAGCAAAACATAAACCAAACCACATGATACTAGGACATTAAAGGGATAGAAAGGTAAAAATTAAAATGTGCCTTTCAGGGGCATATGCACATATGCCATGAGGGTCTGCACACCACTATTAAACAACCACACCTTCTCAGAGAGTCAGCAATGGTTTGTGTGACACTTCTGCCAGCTCTCTGAGCTTGAATACTCGTGCATGTGCCCTCACAGCATATGTGCGTATGCTGCTGGAAAAACAGTAACTTTTATTAGAAGCATTTTTGCTAATGAAGGGATATTGCAAAAATTCTTCTGTTTAAAACTGAAATGCATTGATGCACATTTCAACTGTGACCTTTATCCCTTTAGAGCAGTGATTTTCAATCAGTGTGCCGTGGCACACTAGTGTGCCGTGAGAGATCCTCAGGTGTGCCACGGCAGACTGACAACAGTGTGACATATTTTTTAAACTTTGCTTGTTTTTTACTCCCAGTGCTGTGGTAGTTTGTAGGAGGCATGGCATAACAGCACAATACATACAGTATGTGTGTGTTTGTGTGTATGTGTATATATATATATCCTGTATTAGGCTACAATGTGTAATTTTTTTAAAATTTTGGGATGGTGGTGTGCCACAGGATTTTTTAATGTAAAAAAGTGTGCCACGGCAAAAAAAGGTTAAAAATCACTGCTTTAGAGGGACAGTAAAGTCAAAATTACACTTTCATGATTCAGATAGAACATGTCATTTTAAGCAACTTTTCAATTGACTTCTGTTATCAAAGTTGCTTTGTTCTCTTGGTATCTTTGATTGAATTGTAAAACTAGGTAGGCTCATAAGAGCTCAGGAGTATGCATGTGTCTTTAGTACACATTATTTATAGCTTTGTTATACAATGTTGCAAAACACTTCTGACATAGAGTGCTAAAGGCACGTGCACACTCCTGAGCTCTTGTGAGCCTAACTAGTTTTACTCTTCAATAAAAGATACCAAGAGAACAAAGCAAATTTGATAAAATAATTTAATTGGGAAGTTGTTTAAAAATGCATGCTCTATCTGAATCATGAAAGTTTAATTTTCACTTTACTGTCCCTTTAAAGGGATAGAAAGGTCAAAATTGAAATGTGCATCAATGCATTTCAATTTTAAACAGAAGTATTTTTGCAATATACTTTCATTGCGCTTAAGAAGTCTATGGGAGAACAGCATATCTGGGGGTCGATCCGATAAAAATCGTCGCCCGCAAAAGTCGGCGACGCCAATATTTGCGCGGGTTTGGTATCCTATATACGGCGTAACCTAGAAGTTACGCGCGTATATTTCTGCCGTCGCCCGTAGTTTTTTGGGCCATAGGCAGGTATACCAAACCCGCGCAATTTGGTATCCAATATACAGCGTAAGGACTTACGTGGCAAAAATGGAGAAATCTTACTCCACTTTCACCTCGCCACAAAAAGCAGCCGTAAGAAGCCTTACGCTGACTATTGGAGCCCCGTAACTCCCTAAACTGGCTGCTAAAATAAACCTAACACCTAACGCATGCGCAATGTCTATCTCCCTGTCAACCGCGATCTGCTAAAATAGACCTAACACCTAACGCATGCGCAATGTCTATCTCCCTGTCAACCGCGATCCCCCGCCACAATCCCTAATAAAGTATTTAACCCCTAAACCGCCGCCATCTACATAAACTAACCCCCTACTGTGAGCCCCTAAAACCGCCACCATCTAACTGATCTATCCCCTAATGTGAACCCCTAAAACCGCCACCATCTAACTGATCTATCCCCTAATGTGAACCCCTTACACCGCCGCCATCTATATTCAAATTATTAACCCCTAATTTAATCTACCTACCCCGCCGCCAGCTATATTATCTATATTAACCCTAAGTATATTATAGTTAATATAGTTAGTACATTATATATATTAACTATATTAACCCTAATTATATTAGGGTTAATATAGTTACTATAGTATTTATATAAACTATATTAACTCTATCTAACCCTAACACCCCTAACTAAATTCTTATTAAATAAATCTAATTCATATTATAAACTAAAATATCCCTATTTAAATCTAAATACTTACCTATAAAATAAACCCTAAGATAGCTACAATGTAATTAATAATTACATTATAGCTATGTTAGGGTTTATATTTATTTTACAGGTAAATTGTTAATTATTTTAACTAGGTATAATAGCTATTAAATAGTTATTAACTATTTAATAGCTACCTAGTTAAAATAATTACCCAATTACCTGTAAAATGAATCCTAACCTAAGTTACAAATACACCTACACTATCAATAAATTAAATAAACTACAAATATCTATCTAAAAATACAATTAAATAAACTAAACTAAATTACAAAAAACAAACAAACACTAAATTACAAAAAATAAAAAAAAGATTACAAGATTTTTAAGCTAATTACACCTATTCTAAGCCCCCTAATAAAATAATAAAGCCCCCCAAAATAAAAAAATTCCCTACCATATTCTAAATTAAAACAAGTTCAAAGCTCTTTTACCTTACCAGCCCTTAAAAGGGCCTTTTGTGGGGGCATGCCCCAAAGAAAACTGCTCTTTTGCCTGCAAAAAAAAACACAATACCACCCCCCAACATTACAACCCACCACCCACATACCCCTTATCTAACCCAAACCCCCCTTAAATAAACCTAACACTACCCCCCCTGAAGATCTCCCTACCTTGTATTCACCCCGCCGGGCAGAACTCCTCATCCGATCCGGGCGATGTGTTCCAGCAAGCGGCAGTGAAGTCTTCTTCCATCCGGGCGAAGTCTTGAAGCAAGCGGCAGAGAGTCTTCTTCCATCGGCGACGTCTTCAAGCAAATCGGCATCTTCTTACTTCGCTCCTCCGCCGCGGAGCATCCTTCCGGCACGACGACTTCCCGACGAATGAGGTTCCTTTAAATGACGTCATCCAAGATGGTGTCCGTCGAATTCCGATTGGCTAATAGGATTCAGGTAGAAAAATCTGATTGGCTGATTGAATCAGCCAATCAGATTCAAGTTCAATCCGATTGGCTGAACCAATCAGCCAATCAGATTGAACTTGAATCTGATTGGCTGATTCAATCAGCCAATCAGATTTTTCTACCTTAATTCCGATTGGCTGATAGAATCCTATCAGCCAATCGGAATTCGACGGACGCCATCTTGGATGACGTCATTTAAAGGAACCTCATTCGTTGGGAAGTCGTCGTTCCGGAAGGATGCTCCGCGGCGGAGGAGCGAAGTAAGAAGATTGAAGATGCCGATTTGCTTGAAGACGTCGCCGATGGAAGAAGACTCTCTGCCGCTTGCTTCAAGACATCGCCCGGATAAAAGAAGAAGACTTCACTGCCGCTTGCTGGAACACATCGCCCGGATCGGATGAGGAGTTCTGCCCGGCGGGGTGAAAACAAGGTAGGGAGATCTTCAGGGGGGGTAGTGTTAGGTTTATTTAAGGGGGGTTTGGGTTAGATTAGGGGTATGTGGGTGGTGGGTTGTAATGTTGGGGGGTGGTATTGTGGTTTTTTTTGCAGGCAAAAGAGCAGTTTTCTTTGGGGCATGCCCCCACAAAAGGCCCTTTTAAGGGCTGGTAAGGTAAAAGAGCTTTGAACTTGTTTTAATTTAGAATATGGTAGGGAATTTTTTTATTTTGGGGGGCTTTATTATTTTATTAGGGGGCTTAGAATAGGTGTAATTAGCTTAAAAATCTTGTAATCTTTTTTTTATTTTTTGTAATTTAGTGTTTGTTTTTGTAATTTAGTTTAGTTTATTTAATTGTATTTTTAGATAGATATTTGTAGTTTATTTAATTTATTGATAGTGTAGGTGTATTTGTAACTTAGGTTAGGATTTATTTTACAGGTAATTGGGTAATTATTTTAACTAGGTAGCTATTAAATAGTTAATAACTATTTAATAGCTATTATACCTAGTTAAAATAATTAACAATTTACCTTTAAAATAAATATAAACCCTAACATAGCTATAATGTAATTATTAATTACATTGTAGCTATCTTAGGGTTTATTTTATAGGTAAGTATTTAGATTTAAATAGGAATATTTTAATTAATAATATTAATATTAGATTTATTTTAATAAGAGTTTAGTTAGGATGTTAGAGTTAGATAGGGTTATTATACTTAATATATATATAATATAATAACGATATTAACTATATTAACCCTAATATAATTAGGGTTAATATAGTTAATATATATAATATAATAACTATATTAACTATATTAACCCTAATATAATTAGGGTTAATATAGTTAATATAGCTGGCGGCGGTGTAGGGGGATTAGATTAGGGGTTAATACAGTTATTATAGGTGGCCGCGGTGTAGGGGGATGTAGATTGTAGGCAAAAGAGCAGTTTACTTTGTGACAAAGCCCCGCCAAAAGCCCTTTTAAGGGCTGGCAAAAGAGCTGTTACTTTGGGGCATGCCCCGCAAAAAGCCCTTTTAAGGGCTGGCAAAAGAGCTGTTACTTTGGGGCAATGCCACGCAAAAAGCCCTTTTCAGGGCTATTTGTAGGGTTAGACTTAGGTTTAGTGGTTGGGATAGTTTAGTATTTTAGGGGTTAAATAATTTAATATAGATGGCGGGTAGGGGGATTATATTAGGGGTTAATAATTTTAAAATAGCGGCGGGGTAGGGGCTCACTTTAGGGGGTTATACATTTAATATAGCTGGCGGCGGTTTAGGGGTTAATAACTTTATTAGGTAGCGGCGGGCTCCGGGAGCGGCGGTTTAGGGGTTAATACATATTTTATTGTTAGGATAGTGAGGGGGGATAGCAGATAGAGGGTTAGACGTGTCGGGCTATGTTAGGGAGGCGTGTTAGACAGTGCGGGTGATTTAGACTTTAGTCAGGTTTTGTAGGCGCCGGCAGTTTCTAACGTGCCGCAAGTCACTGGCGACGCCAGAAATTTGTACTTGCGCATATTTCTGGACATCGCTGGTTTGTCAGACTTACGGCACGTTAGCATCTGACGGCGACATATATGGGATAGCTCGAGTTGTGAGCTGAAACTGCGGGCGACGCGGGTTCCCTCGCTTGCGCCGCAAACTACGATCTATATCGGATCGCGCCCCTGGTATTATTTTTATACTTCCTCGTAATCCTCACTGGGTGATACGGACACCTGCCTCTTCTTGATTGGTGGACAATGACCCTTTTATGAAAGGATTTGAAGCTTTTTCCATCTTTTGGAGGTCTTATAAATTGGAAATCTTTTACAAATTCCTCTGTAATTATTACATGGGCTGAATATATATTACCAAATGGGCAAATAAAAAATGTATTGAAAGTCAAGTAATACAAGTTCCGCTAGACCTTCATCGTGTCACTAGAATGTTATAGGCCTGAAATCTTGCACTGTTGTTTAATAAAATGTTTTTACGCATGGTCTAGATATCTTGTGATCTAATACTGTATACATGAGAGCGCAGGTCATTTAATTAATGTTCTAAGTTGGGTTGTTATTGAGATTGGTGTTGTTTAATTTTGGATGGACTTACAGGGAGTGCAGAATTATTAGGCAAGTTGTATTTTTGAGGATTCATTTTATTATTGAACAACAACCATGTTCTCAATGAACCCAAAAAACTCATTAATATCAAAGCTGAATATTTTTGGAAGTAGATTTTAGTTTGTTTTTAGTTTTAGCTATTTTAGGGGGATATCTGTGTGTGCAGGTGACTATTACTGTGCATAATTATTAGGCAACTTAACAAAAAACAAATATATACCAATTTCAATTATTTAATTTTTACCAGTGAAACCAATATAACATCTCAACATTCACAAATATACATTTCTGACATTCAAAAAACAAACAAAAACAAATCAGTGACCAATATAGCCACCTTTCTTTGCAAGGACACTCAAAAGCCTGCCATCCATGGATTCTGTCAGCGTTTTGATCTGTTCACCATCAACATTGCGTGCAGCAGCAACCACAGCCTCCCAGTCACTGTTCAGAGAGGTGTACTGTTTTCCCTCATTGTAAATCTCACATTTGATGGACCACAGGTTCTCAATGGGGTTCAGATCAGGTGAACAAGGAGGCCATGTCATTAGATTTTCTTCTTTTATACCCTTTCTTGCCAGCCACGCTGTGGAGTACTTGGACGCGTGTGATGGAGCATTGTCCTGCATGAAAATCATGTTTTTCTTGAAGGATGCAGACTTCTTCCTGTACCACTGCTTGAAGAAGGTGTCTTCCAGAAACTGGCAGTAGGACTGGGAGTTGAGCTTGACTCCATCCTCAACCCGAAAAGGCCCCACAAGCTCATCTTTGATGATACCAGCCCAAACCAGTACTCCACCTCCACCTTGCTGGCGTCTGAGTCGGACTGGAGCTCTCTGCCCTTTACCAATCCAGCCATGGGCCCATCCATCTGGCCCATCAAGACTCACTCTCATTTCATCAGTCCATAAAACCTTAGAAAAATCAGTCTTGAGATATTTCTTGGCCCAGTCTTGACGTTTCAGCTTGTGTGTCTTGTTCAGTGGTGGTCGTCTTTCAGCCTTTCTTACCTTGGCCATGTCTCTGAGTATTGCACACCTTGTGCTTTTGGGCACTCCAGTGATGTTGCAGCTCTGAAATATGGCCAAACTGGTGGCAAGTGGCATCTTGGCAGCTGCACGCTTGACTTTTCTCAGTTCATGGGCAGTTATTTTGCGCCTTGGTTTTTCCACACGCTTCTTGCGACCCTGTTGACTATTTTGAATGAAACGCTTGATTGTTTCGATGATCACGCTTCAGAAGCTTTGCAATTTTAAGAGTGCTGCATCCCTCTGCAAGATATCTCACTATTTTTGACTTTTCTGAGCCTGTCAAGTCCTTCTTTTGACCCATTTTGCCAAAGGAAAGGAAGTTGCCTAATAATTATGCACACCTGATATAGGGTGTTGATGTCATTAGACCACACCCCTTCTCATTACAGAGATGCACATCACCTAATATGTTTAATTGGTAGTAGGCTTTTGAGCCTATACAGCTTGGAGTAAGACAACATGCATAAAGAGGATGATGTGGTCAAAATACTCATTTGCCTAATAATTCTGCACTCCCTGTAAAGGGACAGTCTACTCCAGAATTTGTATTGTTTAAAAAAGATAGATAATCCATTTATCATCCATTCCCCAGATTTGCATAACCAACACAGTTAATTTAATATACTATTTACCTCAGTGATTACCTTGTATCTAAGCCTCTGCCCCTGTTCTATCGAAAACTCCAAGACGTAGAAAACTCCAAGTTTACGTCACTTCCGGGTGACTTCATACATGGACTAATCAGGTGAGCACTGTATCAACTATCTTCACTATCTATTTTGCCTCTGTTTGGGGGGTTCATGGGGGCAAAGCCCCCTTGTAAACCTCATTCCCCAAGGTTCACTTGGGGTGGATGCCAGAGGATTGGCGGTGCGCCCCCAGACAGAGGCAAAAACAAATAGTGAAAATGGAAGAGTCACTGGAAGTTACGTAATCTTGGAGTTTTCGATGTCTTGGAGTTTTTGATAGAACACCAACTTATTTCAGTTCTTTTGACAGACTTGCATTTTAGCCAATCTGTGCTAAATCCTAAGTAACTCTACTGAAGTGAGCACAATATTATCTTAATGGCACACATGAGCTAGCACTATCTATCTGTAAAAAAATGGGGGGTAAATGAGATAAGAGGCAGCCTTCAAGAAATTAGCATATGACCCTACCTAGATTTAGCTTTCAACAAAGAATACCAAGAAAACAAATTAAATTTGATGATACAAGTAAATTGAAAAGTTGTTTAAAATTGCATGCCCTATCTGAATCATGAAAGTTTAATTTTGACAAGACAAGTCCCTTTAATATAGGACAAATCAGTACTCATACCATGTAAATGTGTCTTTGTTTAGAATGTTGATCTAATTGTATAGTATATATCAATCACAAATGTGGTTACATTTGCATCACACATAGTTACAATATGTGAGATTGGAAACATGATGTAGTATGTGTGGAGTGGTTATGGAAGAGCACAGTGTTAAAGAAATATGAAACACAAAATTTTCTTTTGTGACTCAGACAGAGCTTAGCATTTTTAAAAAGTTTCCAATTTACTTCTATTATCAAATTTGCTTTGTTCCCATGGTATTCTGTGTTGCAGAGATACCTAGGTAGGCATCTGGAGCACTACATGGCAGGAAATAGTGCTGCCGTATAGTGCTCTTGCAAATGGATAACATTCTAGCAAAACTGCTGCCATATAGGGCTCCAGAAATGGGCTGGCTCCTAAGCATATGTCCCTGCTTTTCAGCAAAAGATACCAAGAGAACTAATAAAATGTTGATAGAGTAAATTAGAAAGTTGTTTAATTTTGCAATGTGTATCTTAATCATGAAAGACAAATGTTGGGTTTCATATCCCTTTAATATGTAAAATAGGATCCTGTGTTAAGATGTGGGGTGTATTGTTACAGTGTGTGCCACACACACAATAAAGTGTATACTGTTATAATGTGTCAGTTTAATGGGATGGTTTGTAAATGGGATAAAGGGTTAGATTTATCATTACCCTGATGTTTATGAATCATCAGTTTAAACCACTGCTTCATAAACCTGCTCGCCACCTTAGAGTTTGCGGATGAAAATCACCACCAATTCCTTTGACCAGAGTGATTGACAAGCTCTACTCCCATGCAATTGGTCGCTTGAGGGTAGGGGGCGGCATTGCACAAGCTTTCGTTTGTGCAATGGTAAATATGGGGAACAAAGGCGCCGCACATTTTGTGAGGAAATGTGGACAGGTTCACAACATGTGAGGCCTGCCTGACCATTTGCAAATTGATAAATGTAGCCCTAAGTATTACTGAGAGGGAAAGACATGTAGTACCATGGAGAGAATGGAAAAAAGTACATGGGGGCTGAAAGGAAAATGAATGTAGTGTTGCATGTATGTGGTGACAGAGAATGGAGTGGATTATTAACCCCTTAACGACCAGCGCCATACCCTGGGTTTCTCTCTGCCGCAATTTTGCTCAAAATTGCAAAATTGCGCTATTTCTGCATGCCCCACTGCAGAAATAGAGTTGCAGACCACTCTGTGGCCCTCTCTGCATAGGACAGCAGTGGGACCGATGATTGTGGGTGGGAGCGTAAGGAGGGAGGTGGGTGGGCAGCCCATAGCTGGAGGGGGGGGGGACTGCTACGCTGCGCTACAGGGGAAAAAAACTTAAAGCTGCGTGATTGAGGGGGAAGGAGGGAGGAGGGGCAATGAGCGGAATCGTATGTGGGATAATTTGAGGAAAAGGGATCTGGGAGGGGGTTTTGGTATCGGGGGGGGCAGCTACACTACAGAAAAATGAGTATTATATATATATATTTTTTTTTTTTTTATTACCTATTTTGCAGCAAACTGGGTACTGGTAGACAGCTGCCAGTATCTAAGATGGCCGCAAATAGATAGAGGGGGGGAGGGTTAGAGAGCTGCTTGGGGGGGGGGGGGGTCAGGGAGGTTGGGAGGTAAGAGGGGATACAACCCAGCAGAAAATATATAGTTTAATTAAAAAAAAAAATTATGTTGATGCTGGCAGACTTTCTGCCAGTACTTAAGATGGGGGTGACCTTTGGGGGGGGCTGTTTGAGAGGGGTCAGGGAGGGATCATCAGGTGGGAGGCTGATCTCTACACTAAAGCTAAAATTAACCCTACAAGCTACCCAATTAACCTCTTCACTACTGGGCATAATACAAGTGTGGTGTGCAGCTGCATTTAGCAGCCTTTTAATTACCTAAAAGCAATGCCAAAGCCATATATGGCTGCTATTTCTGAACAAAGGGGATCCCAGAGAACCTTATGTGCCATGATTGCACAAGCTGTTTGTAAATCATTTCAGTGAGAAACCTAAAATTGTGAAAAAAAATAACGATTTTTTATTTTTATTTGATCGCATTTGGCGTGAAATTGTGGCATGAAATATACCAAAATGGGCCTAGATCAATATTTTGGGTTGTCTACTAAAAAAAAATATATAGTTTGATAGGTAAAAAAAATGCTCTATTTCTGTTTATATGTAGTGATGGCAAAAATGCTAAAATTGCTCTGGTCTTTTGGGGACGTTTTTGTCTGAAGTGCCCGTCCTTAAGGGGTTAAAGGGACATTTGCTATAATGCATAAGAATTAGTATGTAGTAGTATGTCAACAGCTTTTACCAGCATCAGTAGTAAACTACAATCTAACCCTCACTAGCTGATGAGGTCATCTCTCACAGCTGTGGTGTTGAAGAGGGGCTTACATGTACAAGCTTTTTTCACGTCAGCAATTACCAATTTTATTATTATTTTTTTAACCTAAATACTTTGGATTACCCATTTTTAATTAACCCCTTAACGACCATGGACGTACGCCACACGTCCTCAAAAAAAATACACTTAATGACCGAGGACGTGTGGCGTACGTCCTTGGTCTGGAAAGCAGCTGGAAGCGATCCTGATCGCTTCCAGTTGCTTTCCGGTTATTGCAGTGATGCCTCGATATTGAGGCATCCTGCAATAACCTTTTTTAGCAATCCGGTGCAGAGAGAGCCACTCTGTGGCCCTCTCTACACCGGACATCACCGGCTAAATTCGTTGGTGGGTGGGAGCCGGTTCGGGAGGCGGGTGGCGGCCATCGATGGCCTTGATGATGTGTAGGGGGGCGGGATCGTGGGCGGGGGTAATCGGAGGCGCGAGCGCGTGCACGGGAGGGCGGGGGCGGGCGCGTGCATGGGGAGGGAGCGGGTGGGAACCGCTACACTACAGAAAAAAAGTTTGTATTAAAAGTTATAAAGTTAATAAAAAATAGTTTTTTATATATATATAAAATACTTTAATCAGGGGGTGGGGGATTGGTCTGTGGGGGGGGGGGAGCTACACTACAGAAAAATAACAATCATTAAAAAAAAAACATTTTTCTTGCAAACTGGGTACTGGCAGACAGCTGTCAGTACCCAAGATGGCCCCCAATAAAGCAGAGGGGGGGGGGGGGGGTAGAGAGCTGTTTTGGGGGGGGGATCAGGGAGGTTGGGGGCTAAGGGGGGATCCTACAAAGTAGCATATGTAAATATGCTAAAAATGTATTTTATTTTTTTAAAAAAAAAAACACTTTTATTTTAGTACTGGCAGACTTTCTGCCAGTACTTAAGATGGCGGGGACAATTGTGGGGTGGGGGAGGGAAGGGAGCTGTTTGGGAGGGATCAGGGGGTCTGATGTGTCAGGTGGGAATCTGATCTCTACACTAAAGCTAAAATTAACCCTGCAAGCTCCCTACAAACTACCTAATTAACCCCTTCATTGCTAGCCATAATACATGTGTGATGCGCAGCAGCACTTAGCGGCCTTCTAATTACCAAAAAGCAACGCCAAAGTCATATATGTCTGTTATTTCTGAACAAAGGGGATCCCAGAAAACCATTTACAACCATTTGTGCCATAATTGCACATGCTGTTTGTAAATAATTTTAGTGAGAAACCTAAAATTGTGAAAAATTTTGCGTTTTTTTTAGTTTGATTGCATTTGGCGGTGAAATGGTGGCATGAAACATACCAAAATGGGCCTAGATCAATAGTTGGGGTTGTCTACTATACTACACTGAAGCTAAAATTAACCCTAGAAGCTCCCTACATGCTCCCTAATTAACCCCTTCACTGCTGGGCATAATACACGTGTGGTGTGCAGTCGCATTTAGCAGCCTTCTAATTAGTAAAAAGCAAAACCAAAGCCATATATGTCTGCTATTTATGAACAAAGGGGATCCCAGAGAAGCATTTACAACCATTTATGCTATAATTGCATAAGTTTTTTGTAAATAATTTCAGTGAGAAACCTAAAGTTTGTGGAAAAAATTGTGAAAAAGTGAACAATTTTTTTTTATTTGATCGCATTTGGTGGTGAAATGGTGGCATGAAATATACCAAAATGGGCCTAGATCAATACTTTGGGCTGTCTTTTAAAAAATATATATACATGTCAATGGATATTCAGGGATTCCTGAAAGATATTAGTGTCCCAATATAACTATCGCTAATTCTGAAAAAAAGTGGTTTGGAAATAGCAAAGTGCTACTTGTATTTATGGCCCTATAACTTGCAAAAAAAGCAAAGAACATGTAAACATTGGGTATTTCTAAACTCAGGACAAAATTTAGAAACTATTTAGCATATGTTTTTTTGGTGGTTGTAGATGTATAACAGATTTTGGGGGTCAAAGTTAGAAAAAGTGTGTTTTTTTCCATTTTTCCTCATATTTTATAATTTTTTTATAGTAAATTATAAGATATGATGAAAATAATGGTATATTTTGAAAGTCCATTTAATGGCGAGAAAAACGGTATATAATATGTGTGGGTACAGTAAATGAGTAAGGGGAAAATTACAGCTAAACACAAACACCGCAGAAATGTAAAAATAGCCTTGGTCCCAAACGGACAGAAAATGGAAAAGTGCTGTGGTCATTAAGGGGTTAAAATAAACAATAGACTTCAGTGTCCCTTAAAAAAATATGAAACCCAATCTTTTTGTCTTTCATGATTCAGACAGAGCATGCAATTTTAAGGAACTTTCTAATTTACTCCTATTATCAAATTGTCTTCGTTCTTTTGGAATCTTTATATGAAAAAGCAGGAATCTAAGCTAAGGAGCCTGCCCATTTTTGGTTCTGCAACTGTGTAACGCTTGCTGATTAGTAGTTAAATGTAGCCACCAATCAGCAAGCGCTACCCAGGGTGCTGAATTAAAAATGGGCCAGCTCCTAAGCTTTCATTCCTGCTTTTTCATATAAAGATACCAAGAAAACAAAGACATTTTTTTAATAGGAGTAAACTGGAAAGTTGCTTTAAATGCAGTGTTATGGCTGTGTCAAGGCCATAGAGGGAGAGATGCAGGCTACAGAGAGTGAGGTCAGGCATGGAATGTAATACAGTGTGATGCTCTGGATTTGAAGAGCCCATTAGAGGGATACAGCTCTGTAGTGTGGGGTCATATAGGTGGTGTCGGTGTGTACTGTGCAGTATGTATGGGTTACATGGGGTGGCTCCCTCCCCCTCACATTAGCAGCACATGTCTGGCTTTGATTTGAGGTGTGAGGTCACATTGTCTGTGCTTCTTTTGAAATGCAGCCTGTGATGGGAAAATACTTCAGATCCGGGCTTGGTTTGATGTGGGACAATAAAAGCAAGGTGTTAAAACGGCTGTATCCTCCCCATTCATTGCTAATCCTCGGGGTGATTTTAACCCCGCCAGTGCTGGATTTGTGTCAGAGGCTTTAAGATAATAATTGACTGAATGACAGTGTTTACAGACAAACGGAACTAAATAATCTTTTTTTCCAGACTGTGTTGATATTACTGTTTCATCCAAGTTTATATTATAATAAAGGTAACTTGTCTAAAATTCAGTGTTGCTTAATTGTTCTAGTTATGGCAGATTTGTAGGTGTACAACAGTAAATCAATCCTCTCACCCCCTAGGATATAGAAGGTGGTAAGTAATACAGGAGTGGCCTCAGTTTATAAATAATCACCGATGCCTCCGCAAGATTATTTAAAAGCTATTAGAACAGTTGGATATATTTATAGTCTGGAGATCTGAAAATATTTTTATAGATCCAAATAAAATAATTGGCTGCGTGAAAGGAACACTGCATAAAAATCCATTGCTATAATCGAACAGATACACACTAAAGTATACAATCTTTTTCTTTTGACTGACCAGGTGCCCCCTTTACTGCCTGTGGCTGCAGTGCCCTATAAAGTCCTGTAGTTCTCTACAAATTGCTACATATTATTTCTACCTGAGACCTGTTAGAAAACGCTGCCCTCCGCAGATACATTCTCTGGTAGGAATCCGCATTACCGCGAGTGGACACTAGGAGGCGCATGAAGGCTAATATGCAAACGCTGAACTACAAGCTATTTCCCTGCAATTTTATATGAACACCACATTGGATTTGTTTTCTTTTTACTAAGAGTATCAGTACCACATTTTTGAGATGCCTGTGACTAACTGAAGCAAAAATAAATGATATCAGTACACTTTGACAGCTTTCACATTAATTTGGATTAGTATGTATGTTGGTGAGTGAGTGTGTCTGTCTGTGTATATGTGTGTGAGAGAGTAACGGCCCATAAAATATACATTAAAGCCATTGAGTCTGTTACTTCATCAGATAAAATCATCTCTTCAATAATAAAATAAGCGGTGTTATGCATTATCAGGCTAATATTTTTTATTGAAAACATAAACATCATTATACAGAACATTTATTTTCATTCAATACAGCCTGGATATTGTTGATAAACATGAAATAAAAATACATTTGGTATCTATGTAATTATGCACACACATATTTTAAGGATAATGGTTGGGGGTACTCTTCACAGCAAAAATCTCTTTTTAAGTGTCCTTTTGTAACTGAAAAGGAACTGGATGTGTCTTCTGTGTACTTTTTATAGATTGCATTGTTATAACAATGGATTCTATTCTAATCCTCCTTTTCTAATGACAGGTCTACACAATTCATCTGACTTTTGGAGATAAATAATTTATTATATTTTCCTAAAGGCTTTTAATATATCCTAATATCAATGACACAATTGAGTTCATATGGTTATCTCAGAAGCACTCAGAAAGTTTGTGGTCATTGTGAAGTGACATTGGAACCCTGTATATATCAATCATAGCCATAAAAGCATGACGTGTTGCATAAACCTTTCTCACACTTTTACATGGCTTTGTATATTTGGAAGCAAGCAGGAGGAATTTAAACACCTTTACTTGACTGGGTGACAGTTATTCTTCAGCCCCCAGGGCAACATCTAATTCCCTGCAGGGGCTTTGTGTAAAACACAGGATTTGCTGCAATTTCCTTGTGATATGTAATGAGTTCTTGAAGTCACTTCTTTATCTTTCATCAGATAGGACCAGACTGCCAGAAATCCTGAGACTTCATGCCTTAAAGGTGCAAAACAATTCATATCAGATTTGTTTTACATAATCTTAAACAAGTCACCACCACTGTACAGGAGAAGATACTACAACATAATGCAATGCGATAAAACGCAGAGATAAATGGTAATATTAAAGGGGCATTGTACACAAAAATATTCTGTTGTTCTTATTTAAGCAATGCATTGAAACGTGTTAAAATGTTTTACTGAGAAAAACAAAGCAGTGAAGTTATAGTTTTAATTTAAACTGAATCTTATACGGCTGTTGTGTAGTTCCTGCTAACGCTTACAGGGAAAATGTCATGATTCAGATACAGTACAATTTTAAACAACTTTCAAATTTACTTCTGTTTATATTTATTTATATATTTATATATATATATATATATATATATATATATATATATATATATATATATATACTTAGTTAAACATTGAAAGCAAAGTTAACAATTGTTTTAATAGATTCAAAATATTTCATTCATATGCATTGTAATCCATTAAAGTAACACAATTATAACATAATATTTGGTGTTATATTATTCCACCTCATCCCTCATCTATATTAATTCTCCAAACTTATGTTTTCAAATTTATTTCATTCTCTTGGTGTCATATTTTGAAGAGCATACCTAGGTTTGTCCTTAGCCCTATATGGCAGTGGTTTGTGCAAAAAATATTTTTAACAATATTATAAATTGTTGCAAACAATTCTGCTCAACAGTGCTCAGCAATGTAGAACATTAAAACTATCATGCCATATTGTTCTAAGAACACGTGTGCCCTCCTGAGCCTACCTAGGTATGGCACAAGAACAAAGTAAATTTAATAATATAATTCTTTTGAAAAGTTTTTTTTAAAAAATACATGCCCAATTTTGAGTTTAATGGCTGGTAGACATTTTTTTCTTATAATGCTCATTGGCTGGTAGGTGCCTGCTTCAAGCTCTGGCTGTTATGTACATTGAGTGTTTGCAGAAAGTCTTTGCAGTCTTTTTTATTGCCTGCTGCCTTTAATATTTATTTTTAAAGGGACACTCAAATCAAAATTACACTTTCATGATTCAGATAGAGCATGCAATTTTAAACATCTTTCTAATGTACAAAATGTGCACCGTCTTTTTATATTTACACTTTTTATGTCACTAGCTCTTACTGAGCATGTGCAAGAATTCACAGAATATAAGTATATGAATTTGTGATTGGCTGATGACTGTCACATGACACAGCTGGTGTGGAAATAGACAACTGAAATTTGTCAGCAAAAAAATCTACAACTCATTTGAAGTTCAGACTAAGTGCTATTGCATTGTCTTTTTATCATGCATGTGTTGATTATGCAAATCTGCTGTATTTACTAGTCCTTTAAGAGCCATTGTAAGTCATTGAGGGGGTTTAAACACATACTTATGAGGGGGTTTAAAAAGTAAATCACAGGAGTGAAGCAAATCATCTTTACAGGAGAACGCAGGCTGAAAAAATACCCTAATTCAATATATAGTGGTAAAACTGCAAGTTTATTGACAATCAACAAACCTATAAGCTTGAACTAAACACAATATCCCCTTTGGGTCTTGCATTGTATTGTTCGGACGATATGAAGAATAATGTAAAGTGTTAGGAGATGGAATTTAAATTCTAAAAGCCACAGCTCCCTAACTAGAAACATAGAATTTGACAGTAGATTAGAACCAAAAGGCCTATCTAGTCTACTTATATTACACGCTACTGTTTACTTAGGATAGCCTAGTGCATGTCCCAGGCATTTTTGAATTATTTTACAGTCTTTGTTTACCACCTCAATTGGAAGTTTATTCCACGAATCCACCAAGTAGCAGGACCCTCGTAGTCTATTGTTTATTGAAAGAGTAAATTAAAACACTATGTTCTACAGTTTAGCAGGTACGTACAAGTATCTCAGCCCTTGTAATGTGTGAATGGTATAAAGGAGGTGTGCTTTGGTAGCTATAAAACAAAGTGTTGTGATTGTTTTACTACTTAAATTGGACACACGAAGGATTGTAATAAACCAAAATATGTTTAAATTTTTATTGCCCAGAGCAGATTCTGACTTGTGGCATTTATACAATGCGCTATTTGGGTGGGGCATACAGGTGTCAGCATTTCAATGCTCTGGAATTTATAGGGTTTACAGATAAGGACAGCTTGTGGCTTGCTTATTGCTTTCCTCTGTCATTGATGGGAAGTACCCAGGCACCCCTGCAGCATAATTTACCCTGTGTATCTGTATTTTAAGAAAGTTCAAAAACAAGTGCAGCCTATGATAACTCTGCTTTGTAGCAAACTGAAAGGACCACTCAATGCAATAAAATTGTATAATTAGCTAGTGCAAAATAAAAATACAATGCAATAGCACTTACTCTGAATTTCAAATAAGTAGTAAATTTTTTTTTGTCTCCCATTTTCCAGCCTCCTGTATCATGTGACAGCCATCAGCCAATCACAAACTAGTATACGTATACCCTGTGAGCTTGCGCACATGCTCAATAGGAGTTCCCCAGAAAGTGTGAATATAAAAAGAATGAGCAAAATTTGATAATGGAAGTAAATTGTAAAGTGTCTTAAAACTGCATGTTCGATCTGAATCATAAGTTTGTTTGGACTTGAGTGTCCCTTGAATCTGTTATCAAGGGCTTGATTTATCAAGCGAGGGGGGGCAGGGGTGTACATATTCGCCTCTGTCGGGCAGCAATCCGCTGCTGGAATTTACCTTTGCACACAAGGGCTATTTTGTGTTCGCCTGCAACACCGCCCGCACACAGCCAATCACGCGCGGGCAGGAGCTTTCAATCTCCCCGGTCGGACAAGACCGGGGAGATTTAAATTCTCGACCCAAGGGGTGGCGAAGAGGATAGGAAGCAGCGGTCTCAGCTGCTTGATAAATACTGACTGCAGCTTCTCTTGTGAAGGAGAAGGCTTGATAAATAGAGTCCAAAAGTAGTTAGAGTATGTAGGGATAGTCCTGCCTTTAGTCATATTCTACTTTGTCTGATTCCCAGTGCCCCCGATTGCTGAAGTTTGTGTTTGAGGTTAGCGATTTCTCCTGTTAACAACATGATTAATTGTGATTATTTTTTTGTATTACTAGCTAAAACGTTATTGCAAGCTAATGTCCCCCATTTGTGTTGTTTGCACAAAAAGTATGAAGAGGGCACTCGCTGATTTTGTTCTTGTATTTTGCTTGCTATATTTATTAAAAGGACGTGGAAGTCAAAATTATACTTTCATTAGGGCCTACAAATAAAGGGCCACTTAAGTCAAAATTAAAGTTTCATGATTCAGAGCATGCAATTTAAAAACTTTACCATATACTTCCATTATTAAAAAGTGCACATTATTTTTATATGTACACTTTCTGAGGCTCCAGCTCCTACTGGCATGCGCAAAAGTGCAGCGTTTATACGTATTTTCATTTTGTGATTGGCTGATGGCTGTCACATGATACAGGGGGAGGGAAAATTGGATTAGCTTTGCAATTTGCCAGAAAATATTCTAATGCTCATTTCAAAATAAGTACTACTGCATTGTCTTTTTATGGTGTATTTGGCAGATACTCTATTCTACTGTATTTAGTGATCCTTTAAAGGGACACTGAACCCAATTTTTTTCTTTTGTCATTCAGAAAGAGCATGAAATTGTAAGCAACTTTCTAATTTACTCCTATTATCACATTTTCTTCGTTCTCTGGCTATCTTTATTTGAAATGCAAAAATGTCAGTTTTGATGCCAGCCCATTTTTGGTGAACAAACTGGGTTGTTCTTGCTGATTGGTGGATAAATTCACCCACCAATAAAAAAGTGGTTTCCATGGTTCTGAACAAAAAAATAGCTTAGATGCCTTCTTTTTCAAATAAAGAAAGC